>NW_019384857.1:205065-247913 GCF_000671375.1 Centruroides sculpturatus
AACAGAATGTAAAATATATGCTGATCTTCATTTCTGATGATAATTTTAAATGAAGAATCAATGATTTGGTGAATTTTTAGATAAATAATTAATCAATTTTTAGCCAGATTTTTACATCAAAAATTAATTTTGAGTGATATTAAGAATAAATTATTTTATAAATATTTTAATTTACTGAAATTACTCTAATTTAATCTCATAAATGAGATATATACAAAATAATTAGATTAAAAAGTGTGTAAAAGCTTCCCAACAAGGTTTACAAACATTAAATATGGTTAGTATAAATGTTAAAGTATCAAACTTCTTAGATATAATTACAAATCAGTTAAATTATAAATGCAGGAAGTTGGAATGAATATTTTCCAAATTGATCTCTATATTCTATCAGCAAATTTTCCATATCATGAACGAAGTAATACTGATATCAACTGACAGTTAATTAATAGTATAAGTCAACACTATTGGCCAACTGTTACTTAATTTAAACACCCATTATCTGCATTGTATTACAGGATTCTGGCCATTGACTTTTGACCTTTTGCATATTCTATGTAATGAATTTAAACATTACAATGCTAATTTAATGATGTTTAAAATGTCTTTTATCATATGATAATTAAGCAAAATTTAATTAAATAATTTTAAAAATGTTCTGTATTTTAATATATTATTTAGTCTTCTATAAAGAGTTTTTTTTAATTTTTAAAATGTAATAATTAAGTAGGTAAATTATCTAAATTATAATATTTTCTTTTATAAATTTAATTGTACAAAATTTCATGATTTTAATTATCCTTCTCTTAAAAATAAATTTATAAATTCGTTTAATTTATGTAAATTACTAAATATATAAAAATAAATTTTAGTTTAGAAGCAAAGTTAATTAATTAAAATTTTTAGGATACTTTTAGATGAGTATTCAATCTTTCATTGGGGATTTTGAGGTAAAGAATCAATTTTGGAAGATTTTTATATGATAAAAAATTCGTTTTTAAATGAAGAATCAACTTTTTTAGGGGGAATTTTAGATGAGGATTGTTTCTCAAATCTTTATTTAATTTATTTATTTTATTAAATCTATTTAAAATTTAAAAATATTAGATCTAAGTAAATAATATTAAAAAATTAATGATTATATTATTTAAGTTTGATTAAAAGTTTTATAAAAATTTACACTGAAAATTACTTAAGTAAAACTGTATATACATGCACCACAATTAATGACTTTATTGTTTTTCTTTAGCTTATTCAGCAATTTTAACAAAGATCAACTATCATTAAAATCTCATAAAACTTTCTAATCTTTCATTATAAAAATCCCAAGAGTAGGGACGATACAGTAATTAAAAACTTAAAAAAGAATTCATTCGTTCTTCGAGATAAAATAATTCATCCACAAATATCGTTATTTTTAGCTTTAAATATTTTAAAATTATCAAAATGTATTTTATAATTTAAATATTTAAATAACTAGAGACTTATTTCTCAACATTTTTAACTTGTGATCTATTCTCATTGTTCGAGATCGTGATTAGAGATCCTCTTGGCGTTCGCGATCTACCGATTGGAGAACGAAATTTGAAATTCTTGCATATAAAAATATCTTATAATGATAAACAAGCTGTTATTAAACGGAATTTATATAGATATAACTGTGTTCTTCAACCTTTTCTGATGTCTATTCACCCTAATTGCTTGCGAATACGATTAGAGATCATCTTGGAGTTCGTGATCTACCGGTTGGGAACACAAAAATTGAAATTAGTTTAAATAAAAGTTTACTTCATATATACAAGTCGAAATTAATGGATACTTCTACAGTTTAAGCCGTGTTACTCGATATTTTTTGCTTGACAATCCATTTAATTTTTCAGAAATGTAACTGGAGATCTTCGTAGAGCTTGAGATCTACCGGTTGGGAGACCAAAAATATTTGAAATTTATTACATCTAAAACTTTTCTACGACGTACCATGCGAAATTAATGACGGTTTTCGAACTAGAAGCGTGTTTTTCAGTGTCGATTCATCCATATTATTCGAAAATATAATTTGATGTTCTGTTAGAGTTCGCGATCTATCGGTTGAGATATTCAACAATTTTAAATAAATTCATCGAAAAACTTCTGTAAGACATAAAATCGAGATTAATAGGGATTTTATAAGCATATGTAAATAATTTATGCAAACAAATGAGAATTATCAATTTAAAGTGATAGATCCTCTCCGAAAAATTGGTTTATTTTAAAAGCAAACTTCTAAAAATTCAATTTATTTTTATTTTTTATAGCAATTTTATTCGAAGTAGTAATATCTAACACCTACTTATTTATACATAAACGTAATAAAAGTACAGGATTGAAAAGTTTGTAACTTGTTTTATTGGAATTCGTAGAATTTTTTTTTATACATAAAACTTTCATCCAAAAAATCGGGAAAAGATTTTTATTTTAAATAAACGAATACGACATATGTATTTACGTTTTCTTAAACGAAAATAAAATTTTTCTCAACGTATATACTTTTTTGGATATATTTTCAATCTAATAAATTAGAGTAAAATACGATGAGACATAAAAAATAAATATAAATAAATTCGATCCTTATAAATCTTGATCTAGTTCATTCATGTGAAATTTATTATTTATTTGTAACTAGTTTTTTAGTAACTTATGGCTAAACGTTTAGATTTACATAGTAAGATCCTTTGAGATTTTATTTTATATTTTACATTCAATTCTAGACGTAAAATATAGTTTTGTATTCTTTTAAGTCCACAAATCTGAATTATTTTTAAAGAAATCAACGTAGTTTCCATTTCGTGTTGTTATTATTATTATTTATGATGTTATTTGTTTAACTTACACTACTTTGTACAACGTTTGTATCATGACTAGTCTTATACTGTATTTATATTACTTATAAGTTATATTGCATTGAACATTACAATACTTGTTATTTGTTTTGTAAGTTACAACACTTAATTGTTATTTGTGTTATAAATCATAACGTTTAATTTTTATTTGTATTGTTTATTTCGGTGTTTACTTGTTAACTGTGTTATAAATTACAGTGTTTATCTTTTAATTATATCATGAATTACAACGCTTAAGTGCTAGTTTTATCATTAATAAAAGTATTTAATTACTATTTGTATTGTTGATTACAGTGCTTGATTGTATAATCAAGCACCTGTAGTTAACAATACAAATGGCAACTGTAATGTAATTACAATGCTTAAGTATTATTTTCATTGTTAAATATAGTGCTTGCTACTTGTATCATAAATTGCAACGCTTGCTTGTTCATTATATTGTGAAATTATAACACTTAATTTGTTATTTACCTGACAAATTACAATGCTTATTTGCTATTTTATTATATTTAATGATATAATATATACGTTCAAGTTAATTAAATAAAATAAAATTTTGTTTAATTTTGTAAAGAAACAACAACATTAAATTATAACTATATGATAAATAAATACTTGTACAAATAGTTGCAATTGTATTGAAAAAATGGAATTTTTTCTCGTTTAACTACAGAAAAAGTTGATGTAAAAATTTATTTATAAAGTCTATTTACTTAGTAATTATTTTATTTAAAAAATATAAGTGTAATAGCCTGTGTTCTTTATCATACAAGAGGTCTGATAACAATATCATTGATATTAATTAATGCTTCAATATGTTACAATTATATTCAATTACATATAATTATAACTAATTAAATACAATTAGTAACTTAATTATAAAGTTGATTATTAATTTTAATTGAATAATGAGAAGTTATTTAAAAGTGAAACTTTCTTTTAAATATTTGTAAAATAAAATGGTTTAGTTT
Organism: Centruroides sculpturatus; assembly: GCF_000671375.1. NCBI lineage: Eukaryota > Metazoa > Arthropoda > Arachnida > Scorpiones > Buthidae > Centruroides > Centruroides sculpturatus. The sequence goes on from NW_019384857.1 coordinate 208,913, forward strand.
AGGTTCTATATAATAATTTCTAATCGATACAATCCTTCATTATAACGAAAATTCCTTGATGAAGTCTTGATAACAATGATGAAGTCTTGTAAACAAACATTTCTATTATTGTGGTAGCATTATTTATCTTTGCTAAGTAAAATGTTACTAGAAATACGTTTTTAAACCCCGATTTGACGGGCTCTAAATATAATTCGCGACCTACTAGTTAAGAAGCGTTACGATGTATTTACATATTCCTCATCTCATCATTAAATAATGTTCTGTATTATTATAATTGTATGTACATAAAAATTATAAAAACCCCTGGTCTGGCCCTGTTTCACCGGCCTTACTGGAGGGTTAAAAAAATTTATATGTAAATATTGTAAATACAGTTGTCCCTCTATAGTCCGACGTTTTTTAATCCGACATGCTCAGTAGTCCGACGCACCTTCCGTCAAGGTACCCGTCCCCGTTACGTGTCTGCTTGCACAGAAGCATGTCGCGATGTGAATCTCCCCATCCAATTTTTACACGATGACACACATTTCGTGTGTTTTATGTGAGCAGTTCTGTTCGAACAGTTGGAGTAGAGAATATTGTAAGTTACTGCTAGCAAAACAATGCGAAATATGTAATTATTTTCGGTAATCCGGACACTTTTGGTAATCTGACACACCTTTGGTCCCATACCTGTCGGATTATCAAGGGACAACTGTAATTTCTTATTTTCCTCATTTACCCCTACTACCACATCTTCTCCCTTCCTGCACACTCTCAAACCAAATTTTTCCATTTCGCAATTATCTTTTCTATGATGGGTCTTCCTAGCAACCATTATCATCCACACCTTTCTTCTCTCCCCGCTGAACTCCTCGCATCGTACTGCTATCCAGATACCAACTAAAATCAACTATACCAGCAAAATCAACCGTAACCCAACAAGGCCAATCAAGAAACATCATCGGCTCACTTCATCACACAAAACTACACACCTGTTGGAGATTGTGTGGTGAACCTTATCTTCACTTTTCATCTATTATGCTATTTCTCCCACATGCGGTAAAGTTTTCCAGCACCCCCTTTTCGTTCCCAATCCCATACATTTAGTGTTTAAAATTTTTGGCTCCTCCCTCAGCTGGCCAAGAGGAATTGTTCCGGGTTTTCTCCCCAAATGGGGGCCAGTTGCCCTTTAATTTCTACAGTCCTCCCGGAAGGCTGTTGCCAATACCAGCAGTGGTATTGTTCACCCTTAAATGCATTTTCCAAATTGCTGGAATTCTTTATCGTTGGATTATTCATTGTGACCATCGCTATTTCAACCACTTTGAATAATCCAGTAAGTTGTTAAGTTAGGTGGGGCTGGGTCACAAACTGCAACTTTCCTATCTATCTTTCCCTTCTCCTTTGAATATTTAAACTGGTAAGTTAGAAAAGCAGAACATACAATACAAACATACAGAATAAAAATTTAACTATAACAAACAAAACGTAATTTCATGAGCCCTCACAAAAGACTATTACTTATGAGCCCTATTTGGGACTTCTATGAGCCCATTTAGGGACATTAACCTCAGTCCACCCTTCATAACATAACATTCTTGGCTTCTTTGTGCTCTCTGAGCGGTAAGAGGTCTAAAACCTCAAAAAAAAAAAAAAAAAATGTACTGTACTTACATAACGTAAACTTTGACTTAATTATAAATATGAATGAGCTTACATTCTGCTAATTTTATAATTTTAACAATACAGATAAAATAAGTATTTAACGTTTTAAAGGAAAGACATTCTTTGCAGAATCTCAATTAGAAAAACAAATTGCCTCGTTGTAAGCTCAAATGAGAGTTATCCATTTTAAAAGATAAAACATGCATTACAAGCGTATGATATACAATTCATTTGCATGAATTTACATTTATTCATTTGAATATAAACCGATATCCTTAATTGAGAAAAATGGATCGATTAACATACAGACAAAGTAAGGATTAATAAAGTTGACAGTATCCACTTCACATTCAGAGGAGAGAGACTTCTGTACTGTATAACAATACTTTTATAGAGTTATTGGTTTTGGCATCACTCCCAATTCCGTTTAGAAATAATTGATTAACGTTATATCAATAATTTAAACTGTATCTTTTACCTATTCCGAAGTAGTCTCAGTAATTTTACTCCTAAACACGGAGGTTACAATTGAGTGAATTATTGATAAATACCGTTATTTAATGTAATAACATTGGTATATTACTATATCCTTATATAATTACGAAAATCTTGATTTAAACTTTGTTTATAACATAAATAGTTACTCGATAAAACATGCCCAAGCTATTTGTGTCCCTCACTGCGTTAGAACATGTTCAAATTAGATAATTAGACTATGAAAATTAGGACAATTGATTGTTGTTTTTTTAAATACTTTTAAAGTTTTGATTTTATATTATATTTTCATTTAAAAATTTCATATTCGCTGAAAAAATAAATTAAAAATGATAATAACCTTAAGGAACTGGTTAATGAAATCTTAATGCTATAAAATACTTAATTCCTTTGTTTTTGCTTGTCTATGTTAAATTCTATTTCAAAGTATTTAATATTACAAACAAAATAGTTTATTTATTTATGTTTACAAAGTTTTATTCTTATATTTATTTAAAATTTAACAGAATTCCTTACATAACATTCAAGAAAGTATTTTAAATGCGGCAGAAACGGATGTTCAGGTTTATTTAATCAGGAAGATGTACTGTATATATATGTTATTCTCGGTGGAATATTCAATTCAATAATAAATAATTTGAAATTGGACAACGGATATATGTTCAAAAATATCAAAATAAACTTTGCTAAATAATTACCATCTGAAGTCTCGCGGGTATCTAAATGCTTTTAGCTAAGCGCCTACACTTCGTTCGAACTATAAAAGTACTTTCTCCTTCAGTAAATTTATTGTTTTTAAAAAATTTGGAATTTTTAATTAAATATAAAATGGAGTAAAATAGTCAATAAATAATTATTATTTACCAAGTAAATTTTTAGAATATTTTTATAATTAAAATCAATACTCAAAATAATTAAGAAAAAAAAATATATATATATATATTTGATTACTGTTGAGAGTTTGATTACTGTTTGAATAATATTTTGATTGATTATTTTTGTCGTAGGTTCTCTTTATATGATTAAGTAATAGTAAGACATATCAGATTACATGTTATTCTCTACTATATTTATTATTAACAATGCAAGAAGATAGTCGAGGTTAATTATGAATAAAAAATAATAATCTTCATTTATTTAAGATAATTTTGATATATTTACAAAGTAATTAATTTGTTTTGAATTCCAGAAGAGTGCTTGTTTTCTTCGTTTTTAAGACATATTGCGGATTAACAAACTAACGGACGAAATTAAGCTTTTTTACTAGGCATTAATAATGGTTCTGTATTTTAAACACACTATACTTAATTATAATTATATTTATAAAGCTAATTTGTAAATTAGCAATTAGTGAATATTTATTTTCTACTTTTGTAATTTTAATTAAATAAAATTCTAAAAAGTTATAAAGAAAATTAGTTTTATTGTTGGCTTCGCTTACTGTTAATATAAATTTTATGTTTATGTATAATTAAATAGATTATTCAGAGTCTATTTATCTAAACTTGGCAATTAAAGCCAAGTGCCTGTATACTTTTGTTATAATCTCGTAAGATAATATAATTATCTTTAAAAAGTGAAGTTTAATGTTCTATATGTATTTTATCAATCATTAATGAGAGTTTTAAATTACAGAAGCTCCTGAACTCCTTTGAGTCTAATTTGTGCATTAACTAAGAATTATTTAAGTTTAAAATATTAAAATCAAATAAAACAGCAATCAATATGTTTTCAACAGTAAAATGTTGGCCTAGATTTTGCTGTTAAAAAGTATATAAATCATTCATTTAGAACAAAATGTTCGAAGAAACAAAAATTATTTTCATAACTTGGACCACAGATCGATATTTAACTATAAGTAATATTGATAATACATTAAACTAGAAAAAATATTAATATATTGTCTGCACATATATAATTAAATAGCATTTCATTAACTATCATAGAAAAGTGAAAAATTAGTATTTTTTTAAAGATTTCTTTTCATCAGCTTACAAATCACTACGTTAAGATCTCTACAAGATACAATCAGTGGTGATTTTACGTTGTGAGGGTTATAGATAAGTGTGGACTCGGGTGACCCCTTATATAAGTTTAGCCTTTAAAATGTAAAGCCTGTATCACACGATATTTCATATTGTATAAGGTCCTTGCTAATAAAGAATTCGTGAATATTAGGCTAAGACTGAATATCCATAAGCTTATATCTACATTAGACGTCTATCTTAGATTTACAAATTGATATAGCTATCAGTTTGTATATAGGTTACATTAGGGATTTTCTTTATTTTGTTAAAATTCTTGTAGTAATCGATAATAATTAGAAAATAATTTTGGTCAATTGTTATTAATACAAATAAAATTTTAATATATTTTAAATTAAATAGATTAATTACTCTTAACATTTATTAAAANAACAATATAAACAGGAAGTGATGTAAACTTAGCCAAACAATTGATATTTGGTTAACTACACTTTTAATCTCTTTGAAAGTAATTTAAAAGTACTGATAAATGTATCAGTTTCTTTTGTGCTTTGTATCTATCTAAAGTTTTGTTTTGTGTGTGTAAAAACAACTTAACAGTTTTATTATCATGTGTGAGATTATTAGTGGAGTTAATATGTTTTACAGCTCTATTCTGCTGGTGTTAGGTATGGTACATGTTTGCTTTATGAACACTTTAAGTAGTTGCTGAAACTCACCCTGGTATTTCTTGAAAAGTTGATGATGGTGAAATGTGAAATTGAAAAGATGCAATACATTTCAGCATTACCTATTAATAAAATTGTTGGGCTGCAATTTGAAAAAATTATAGACATAAATTCCCACTATCATCCGCCCATCTGCTTTTCTTTCTGTAATCTCGAGAATGAAGTCAGATAGATGAAAGATGAGGCCAGATATGGAAACCTTAGGGCAGGAGATCCTGATTATATATGAACATCCAGTTTACACCAGAAGTCATGTTATTTCAATTAAAAAATTTACCCCTGAAAGGTGTTAGATAGATGACCAGCACAATTCTATTGTTAATGGAAAAATATGATGTACAGGGGTAAGCCACAACTAATTTGAAGTGGAGATAATATATTTTAAATTAAATAGATTAATTACTCTTAACATTTATTAAAATGACACTTTTGTATTTAAAATTACATTCAAAATGGAATTTAAAATATTTTAATATAATTCCGAAATTAAATTGATATTTACTTAGTAATAGCTCTCTGCACAATACTAAAATTAACTTTTAACAATAGAATATTTCAATAACGAACTAATAATTAACAGAAGTGATTGTTGAATTTCCATTTATATAATTACAATAATCAAATTTGCTTCATAATGGGATTATCTTTATCTTCAGAATTGAATAAGAAGAAAGAGATTCCAATCCCTGTCAAATTGCATAAGCGCAAAGTAAAAACACAAAGCAAGGACATAGCAAAGATACCAAGAGTAACCCCTAATAAACCTTGCCGTTTGAAATTACTTAAAATGGAAAGAATCAAAGATTATCTGCTGATGGAAGAAGAGTTTCTCAGAAATCAACAAGAATTCTTCAATAAAAACTTAGACGAAGACGTAATCATAGAACTTTTTCGAGATTATCCATTAATCGTAGGTGAACTGAAAGAACTGTTCGAGAATAATTTTGCCATAGTTTCGACACCAGAAGGAGAACAATTTGTTCCGGTTATGTCATTCGTCGACGAAACTAAGCTGCAACCCAATTGTTCGGTCTTACTTAACAATACGGATCGTTCAATCGTGGGAATTCTTGATGAAAATGTCGACCCCGTGATTTCTAAAATGATGATAACTAAAATTCCGTTTGAATCCTACGACGATATAGGCGGTTTGGAGAATCAAATTAGGGAAATAAAGGAGGTAGTCGAACTACCCTTAACTCATCCGGAGTACTTTGACGAAATGGGCATAACTCCGCCGAAAGGTGTCATTTTGTACGGACCACCTGGAACCGGAAAGACATTATTAGCGAAAGCTGTTGCAAATCAAACATCGGCTACATTTCTAAAATTGGTGGGTTCCGAATTAATTCGGAAGCACTTAGGAGAAGGCGCAAAAATAGTTCGTAAATTATTTCAAGTCGCTCAAGAATATTCTCCTTCCATAGTGTTCATCGACGAGGTCGATGCCATCGGAAATAAGAGATTTGACGCCTGCTGTAGCGGAGAACGTGAGATTCAGAGAATTATGTTAGAATTACTGAACCAACTGGACGGTTTCGATCCTAGAGGCGACGTTAAAGTAGTGTTGGCAACCAACAGAATCGAAAGTTTAGATCCCGCATTAATAAGACCCGGAAGGATCGACAGGAAGATCGAATTCTTCTTACCCAGTCACGGCGACAGACATCTTATATTCCAAATACACACGGCCAGAATGAATTTGGCTGATGATTGCAACGTGGATGATATTTTGTCCTTCGAAGACGATCTCACGGGAGCAGATATAAAGACGCTCTGCACCGAAGCAGGTCTCTTGGCAGTACGAAGAAAAAGAATGAAAGTATGTCGAGAAGACTTTATAAAAGCCAAAAAGAATCTTATGCAAAAGAAAAAAAGTAAAATAGAGGGTCTGTATTTATAATGTTATTCGAATGCAAACAAATAATATAATTTTCAAACTGAGAGATGCATTTGTAAATTAAAAAGTAAATTTTTTTGTCTATAAATTAATATAATGAATAAATTAAACTGATATTTTATTATTACACGAGATTTTTTTAAAATTAAAATTAAAGTTTAAAAATTATTCAAACTAAAATATTTGGAATCATTTTCGTTTCTCAAACTTGGACAATTCTACATTATTCTACAATATTGAGTAAATCATGAGGTATGAATTTTATATAATCAAGATAATCATTTCAATGAAAATCTAATTTTAAATTGCTGTAATTAACTTATGTTTCCTTTTCTATTATAAACAACAATTAGAAATTGAAAATAATTAGGAAATGAATAGCAACCCTGCTAACTATCAGTGATTTAAAGCCACGTGCTTAATGTACAAACGGATGTGATAATAACAAAGGTTGGGATTTTCAGGATTGTCTTTCATTCTGCATGCTCAATGATGCGTTTCCTGGAGCTGGAGTGGCGCCTTTGGTCTATCGATAAAGATGGTTGTAACCACAAGCTTTTCAGGAAATCCTCGTCAAGTTTGTCTTCACCTAACATTTTCATACGTCTTAGTAAATAAGAAGACTTCCCCAGTTGGTTCACTAATTAGATTTTGATAGAGATTTACTTTCAGAATTGGTGGATTCTGTAATTAATCTTTTTTTTTTTTTTTTTTTTAGCGCTTCCTATTTATTCTCTTGTGATAGATGCGACGAGGCTCGAATATTTAGTGGTATCCGCAGTTATCTCCGATAGATGATTCCTGCCGTTCATTATTTCAAACTTTTTATATTGTTTTTCATTTTTCTAACTATAGTGCCAAATTTAGTATGATAATGAGAATTTTCCTAAATACTCATCATTAAGAGAGATCACCGTTAACAAGCGAATTCATCATGATCAACAGATAAATGTTTCGTATTCGTAGCCTGGAATTTAGAAAACAAATGCATATTAATTTAAAAATTCAAAATTATTTTAAATATAAAATATTTAATTATTTAAAAAGAAAAAAACCTTGAAATTTAAATTTTAAAATATACAGTAGTATTATACGTTCTATTTAATAAATAAGCAGAATTTTTAAAATCCTTCACTCTGCTACCAAGAAGTACCATATTGTACCTCTATTTATATTCATCGCAGATTTGTCCCGGCCCATAAAGTGGTATCCAAGTGGACGGAATGGGACCAAAGTATCTGATGGAAACTCTCACGAAAAGTTCTAAGTATTCTGCCTGGATTTGAAACCACATCCTTAAGAAAGATAGGCACACGCCTTAAATGCTTAGATAATCCAGTAATCGGAATGTTTTTAAGTAGACCTACATATTCAACTCAAAACAGAATGTAAAATATATGGAAATGATGCTAGTATACAAGGTGGCCTAAAAACCAGTTAACAATGTAAAGACAATTGCTATCTCATTCAAATAGTATGTATGTTACTTAAACACTTGTAAGTAGTACAGAATCCAAGAATTTTGTAAAAATTCGTTGATATAAACTTAGTTTGTGACTCATATTCACATATGTATCAGAAAAGCACAAAACAAAACATCATTAACCGACTTCTGTGTCAACATGTGTTAACTTTTAGTTATAACAACGTCAACATATTCTATAAATAAAATTATAAGTAATACTCTTGTGTATAAGCTGTACTATGTTTTGTCAGAATTTTTTTTATTCTTTCAACAGATGTAAACAATTTACATAATAAAGACTTTAATACAGACTAATTGCCATCTACCGGTAAAATTTTATCAGTTAAAATTTTTTAATTTCATAAAATAGAAAATAATATTTACATCGTATACATTATAAATTTACTTTATACGACTCTTTTATATAAAAATATCCTAAATTGTACTATATTTTTTTAAACACAGAACAAAGTAAATTTAAGGAACACTTGGGCAATGAAGCTCAGAGTACAATGTCTTTCACAAAGAGACGGCCAGACGTCGTCCTCTCCGATTCGAACGAAACTTGGCGAGCACGTAGCCCTGAACTCAAACAGATCCTTGTCCAAATAATAGGACCCACTTCTCAAACGTTTTCGAAAAAGACCCACTGAAAATTGAGTGTTTACTTTATAAGTCTTCAGAAGATGCGCTTCTTGTATTTGAGATAGCCTAGTAGATAAGACGTTAGGCATATAGGCCTAAACAGCGCGATATAAGTTCGAGTTTTCTCACTCTAAGGATTTTTTTATTTTCAGATATTTTTACTCCTAATTACATACTACTTCAACACAAGCGAATGAGCTTCAGACGTTACTGCGGTTGGACATAAAAGACAAGGCTGATACAAAAATAGGTTATCATAGTGGCAGCGTTATTTTAATTGTTAATGTTATAGACAATTTCCTCATACGTTTGTGTTTGTTACAATTCAAATATAACAATACTACCGTATCTGAAAATTAATATGAAGAAGTAAAAATCTTATTTAATGACATACAAGAGCTAAATCTACAGAGACTTCGTTTTCGCTAAACAGGAAATAGCGTCACGTTTTTTTTAATCTCTTGTGTTATATGCTTTAACGTGACAAGTAACAATAGTAATAATAATGTTAATGATACGGTAAAATAATAAAATACTTTTGTTACACATAAATAAAAACTAAAAGTGCGTAGGTTCGAACTACATCGCACAGTTCATATGTCTAGCTGTTAATTATCCAGTCGGCTATCTCAATTACAAGAAGACTTATAAGCTAAACACTCAATTTTCAGAGGCTCTTTTTCGAAAACGTTTGAGAAGTGGGTCCTATTATTTGGACAAGGATCTGTTTGTGTCAAGGTTACGTGTTCGCCAAGTTTCGTTCGAATCGGTCTGGTCGTCTCCTTGTTAGGTAACTCGAAAAAGAATGGAATTGTGAATATCTGATTAATGTGGCCAAGTAACAAATGTCATCCTAAGTCTACAGTCACGCTGTGGTCGCCATCAAGAACAGTGTTTTTTCTTTCATTCGTATGTTGTTTTTGAGATAATCTCTTATAAAATTTTGCAAATATCAACTGAGAATAAGTACATATTTATTTAAAATTTTTAGTTTTAATTATTATCTGTGTAAACTGCATGTATTTAACTTAACATTCTTGCTTTTCGTTTGATTTATAATATGCTATTAAGTCAAAAAAAGCATTAGAATCCATTTTGGCGATGAGGGGTAATGATGCTCACGTAAGTTAAGAACAACAACCAGTGCTTTAAGATGATATTTCACCCGTTTCTTGTATTTCAAACAATAAACAATAATAAATGGCGAAAATTGAGTAGACACAATAAAAAATTTAAAAATTTTAACAGCTACTCTAGAAAATCACAAACTAGAGACATTAGAAAGCGAAAATCTAAGAAGACCCAGAAAAAAATACAAAAATTGATAACACAAAGACAGCAGAGGTATAGATAGAAACATCAAATAATTATAAATGTGACTATCGTTATGTGTAAATCTTTAAGTGAAATTATGAATGCCAATGTGTAACCATTGAGTGGTAATACCTACCAAATTGTAAAAAACACTTAAAACGTATATTTTACTAATGAAATTTTGATGTTTGTATAAATTTGTGTCTGTTATTTTAGTTTTCTCTTAGGGCACGGCATTACTTTACTTTAATTAAATATTTGAAAAATAGCCTGAATCATTCAAATATATTTAGAATAAAATTTTTTATACAAAAGACTAAAGAGCTTACTAATTGCACAAATTTTAAGGTTATATAGTTGCTACACTCAAGTAAAATTTAGTAATTAAACGTCTCTTGATGTAGAGTGAATAATTAAACTCCTAAGAAGAATTATATGCTTATGTAATATACTGTATAAAATAATAGACCTTAGAAAGGATGTGAAGTTGCTGCATGTTGAATTCATAATCAACAGATAGCCCGCAGTCAACACTTTGAAAATTATATCACGTTTCATGGAAGTAACGAATTCAGTTTTCTAACGTCCTATTATTACGTTACTAACGATCTTAGACTTTATTTTCCCCTTTAAACGTCTCTTGACTAGTTAAAAAGATGCATTTAATACCGTAAATTAACGTATGTAGAAAAACGGTAAGACAATATTAAGTAAAAAGTTATGTACTTAACACCTAAACTATCTTAGGTGTAGAAGAAAATAACTTAAAATTATACTAAAAAGTTTTAAATTTAAGGATGAAAGATGAAATTGCCTCATAAACTATTGTATAAAATTCAACGACAAATTAATAATTTAGTTGCTTATTTATATCGAAGTGAAAATAATTTATTCAAATTCCATAAATTACTTTTTTAAATATTTTTAATTACTTTTAATACTTTTAATAATTAATATTTATTTAAATAGTTTTTAATACTTTAAATAGAATTTTTGAAAATAATGCGGGGGTTTCATCAGATAAAAATAATTTAAAAAGTGAAATGTTTATTGACGGTTTGAATCATTATAAATTATTCAAAAATTAAGAATGTATTTTCGGGATTTTAAAATTAAAAATTTATGTTTGTGTTTTTAATAATTTATTACAAAAATAACATCTGATCGAAACTAATGAAAGAGATTGATTGAGAAATCAATATTATAAAATTCAAATAATTCATTGAATAGTAAAATTTAATAAAAATGTTCGATGAATCTTTGTTAAATTTTTTATCTCAACATTTTTCGAAACTCTCCTGCACAATTGTAACTATTCTATCAAAAAATAAAAGAAATTTGACATTCAGAAATTAAATATTAAAAGTTCATTTATAAAATTACAAATATAAATTATCAAATTGTAACTTAATCTTAACTTTAAATATGGTTTTTCTATTTATATCAGATTTTTGCTGGATAAAATTATCAAACACGACTAATTATCATCTTTTTAAAGAGAAATTTAAAGCAGTTTCAACCACATAAGCAGAAATACTCAAAAGCAAATAGTTTAAATACCGTTATGATTAGTAGAATGAGACCACCCAGAATTGTTCCATTAAGAGATATTCTTATGTGTTCTTAATATGACAATGAATTAATGTATAAAAAATCTTGAAAATTCTTATTTTAACATTTCGTGTTTTTAAAATTCGTGTTAAAATTTGAAATAAAATGATCTAATTTGAAAAATCTTGTTTTGAGTACGATACATTGAAAATATGTTTATTTTTGTATTGAAAATAAACTTTAAAATACTTTTTTGTTGTAAAAACTAAATTGTTTCTTGTTATACGTTATTTTTTTCTGTAAATATACTTTATGAGTTTAGTTTATGTCAATAGTCTGGTCTTCGTTACATTTACATTGTTATCATCAATAGGATTCGAGCAAACTCGAGCATACAATTTGCTCGAGTTTTAAGAATTTATTTATTAAAAATTAATGTATTTATAAGACATGTCGAATAGTTTTGTAATAATTTTAATTCTTTTACACAAAAATGTACAGTAGATTGTATTAATACTTTAGTAGTTCTCGTCTCATCATTTAATTGAAATTGCAATTAAGTTTGCAGATTTCAGTACCAACAATTGCATTGTGACTTGTCCTATTTATGACTAATGTATTTAAGTAAAATTATTTCGTAAAATCATGGAATTCAGAATTTCTATTATCAAATTGTTTCTATATTCAAAGTATCGTTGATTTTGAATGTGAACAATCTTTTACTATCGAGTTGCATTCTTTGCAAAGATCTTCCACTCGTGGAAGATCTTTGAAAAAACTATTATATACGAAATTATACGAATATATACTTTTAAACACAGAACAAAGTAAATTTAAGGAACACTTGGGCAATGAAGCTCAGAGTACAATGTCTTTCACAAAGAGACGGCCAGACGTCGTCCTCTCCGATTCGAACGAAACTTGGCGAGCACGTAGCCCTGAACTCAAACAGATCCTTGTCCAAATAATAGGACCCACTTCTCAAACGTTTTCGAAAAAGACCCACTGAAAATTGAGTGTTTACTTTATAAGTCTTCAGAAGATGCGCTTCTTGTATTTGAGATAGCCTAGTAGATAAGACGTTAGGCATATAGGCCTAAACAGCGCGATATAAGTTCGAGTTTTCTCACTCTAAGGATTTTTTTATTTTCAGATATTTTTACTCCTAATTACATACTACTTCAACACAAGCGAATGAGCTTCAGACGTTACTGCGGTTGGACATAAAAGACAAGGCTGATACAAAAATAGGTTATCATAGTGGCAGCGTTATTTTAATTGTTAATGTTATAGACAATTTCCTCATACGTTTGTGTTTGTTACAATTCAAATATAACAATACTACCGTATCTGAAAATTAATATGAAGAAGTAAAAATCTTATTTAATGACATACAAGAGCTAAATCTACAGAGACTTCGTTTTCGCTAAACAGGAAATAGCGTCACGTTTTTTTTAATCTCTTGTGTTATATGCTTTAACGTGACAAGTAACAATAGTAATAATAATGTTAATGATACGGTAAAATAATAAAATACTTTTGTTACACATAAATAAAAACTAAAAGTGCGTAGGTTCGAACTACATCGCACAGTTCATATGTCTAGCTGTTAATTATCCAGTCGGCTATCTCAATTACAAGAAGACTTATAAGCTAAACACTCAATTTTCAGAGGCTCTTTTTCGAANATTAATTTTAAAGTAAATATCGATTAAAATTTTTTCGTATTTATTAAAAATAAAATTACTTATGATAACTAAAATGAAAATATTTATGGTTGTTTCCATTAGTCTATAATAGGACAGATAAGTCTAGAACGACTCCCATTAATTTACAATTGTATAGACAAGTCAAGAACAATTTCTATTAGTCTACAATGACAAGAGATCGCTCCATTATGGATTAGAATGATCTGCAGTTAATCTCGATGTGACTAGAATAATCTAAAATTAATCTAAGATGATAATAAGTGCCATGCCTAGATATAATCATTAGGGGTATCGGAAATAGAGTTGCGCGTAAATTTTTGTTTTTTATTCTGTATCTAGAAAGATTTAAACACATATTTTTTCTTGTTAAAGAGAAATATGTTCCCTCTGCCCTTCTCTGAATACGTCTCTGATGACAATAAATAAATCTAAGATGAATTCTATTAGTATCTAATGGCAACAGATAGATCTATGACAACTTATACCAATAACACAACTTATTGAAAGTGAACAATCGTGTTTTCAACAAATTAGAAACAATTGAATGATATTTATTTCATACTCAATAGCAATATAATTTACACCAAAAATTCTTATTTTCATCAGAAAAGAATCGTAAAAAGAGAAAGTAGAATGTCAAAACATGTTGCTCACTAGATTTTCAATGATGCTAGTATAAATTTAAGATGATTCCCATTAGAAAACGTATATAATCGATGTAACGAGTGCCCAAAAAATTCGCACAAGTTTATATAATGCAGTTTTTAAATTGGAAAAAGAAACCTTTATAAACTAGTCATTTGAAAGGTGATGAAAAGCTGTATATTATAATTTATGTTTGTAATTCTATAAATCCATCAAGTGCGCTCGATACGACTTTGGGTATGCAGTGCAAATTTCTGTACAAGACTTTGATTCACATCTTACAGACAGTACTTTATGCGAATGATTAGCCAATCCATGTTTTGTCTTTCATCTCTTTTCCTAAATAGCTATCTTGAGAATTTCCCAGAAATCCTCAATTGGCCTAATTTATGACACGTTTTTAGGATTGTTCTCCTTTTTACTAAGGCGATGTTTTCGTATTGAAGGTAATCAATACGGTTTTGGCGCAGTGGAAACTTACTTGATCCGGCTAGAAGGCATATTTTGCTCTTTCGAATGTAAGGAATCAGCCGATGTCGTACACATTCATTTAAATGTCTCTGGGCATTAATAGCAAAATTTGGTTTTCTGAGTAGGGTTTGACACAATCCTTCTGGTGCTATTATAATCCAAACCAAAACATTGCCCCCAAATTTTATTTTCTTGGAAAAATTTACATCGGCGGATGTAGAGGCAATGTTACTGATATAAAAATATACTACATGTATTACCATTGAATGAATGCGAATGGGTAAAGAAAGATTCCTCATCCGAAATGAACACTTCGCCTTTGCCAGTAATCTTTGCTTATCCATGTTGTCCGGAATTACCTGCTTCCTTCGATATTTAACGTGTTTTTCTTTTCAAATCTTCATAAAACTAACTACGTGAAATTTTGTTTGGGGTTACAGATACAGATCGAATTGAAGATTTGTGGCTTTCTTCAAAGATCCTCTTCAAATCCTTCCAACTTGGTTTTCATTAGAGTTTAGTCCAGATCCTTTTCTTATATGTAGTAAAAATCTACTCTCAGTGCAACATATAGTCCATTTTGAAATTTCTTCATTACAAAATACTGTAAACTTTTTTAAAATTTTTATTTAATATGTAAAAGTTATACATTCTTGAAAGTAAAGAATCTTCGTTGTCATTTTGAAACAAGCAGAAAATCAAAAGCAGAGAGATTCTAGAATGTTTTACAATCCTCTATGCTCTTTCAAATTATAGCACGTGGAGTTTTAATTAAAAATTATTAGCTGTTAGATAGAGGATGAGATATTCTGTGCAAATAATTTTGCATAGTAGAAATATTTTGTACAGATTAAGTAATTTATTTTGCCCTGGCATTAAAAGTTTCAATTGAACTTTCATCTTACTATTAATACTTTCCATTCTAAATTATTAAAATTTAGAAATTTGTATATAAATTAATTTAAAAAATAATTTAAGTAATAAAGTATTCAAGAATAACGAAAGAAATTACGGGAATATGATGCTTTATTTAAATGATAGACGATATCCTTCAAATTTACAATTCAAAAGAAAAAAAACTCATTTAAAAGAAATTTAATATGTTAAGAACAAGTTATAATAATTTTCTTGAAAAAGTAGAATAAATAAATATAATTTAATTTAACCTTCAGTTTTTTAAACAAAATTTTACTTTTATTTTTATTTTTAATTTGTTTAAAATTGATTTTAAATTACAAAAATTTGCTTGTTTTATATTGCAGAAAAATAAAAAAATTATAAAAGTAAATAAAATTCAATTTAATATAAATTAATATAATTAATTCATTTAAAATATGAAATTTTTAAACTNTTATTTTTATTAACAGTGAATTTCTAAAAAAAAAAACTAAATTTTGTAGATGTTACGGAATTTTCAATTTATCAAAACGTAGCTTTAATGTTAACAGTTTAAATTCGAGAATGACTATTTTTAGTACAGTTTATGATAAATAACATTTAAAAATCTGAAAGTGTAGGCAAACTTCCAATTTGGGAAGTTGTAAACATCTTAAAAATTTATTTCTAAATACACTTCACTCAATTGTAAACTCATACAAGCAATTATTAGTCTATAGAATTTAAATATACGAATTTTCTAGTAAACAAATCTTCCGGATCTTAAAAATAAACCTTCATTCAGATCTTCAAAATAAATCTTTAATTATGTATTTTTAAATAGATTTTCTACATTAAAAGTTTTATTTAAAAATCTCAAAAAATAGCTGAACTTCGCTTAATGTAGACAAAAATTTACTTCTAAAACATTTTATTTTTAAGATTTTCTTTTAATAAAATGAGATTTTAAATAACTTTAATTTAAAAGTTAAAAAATATGCATTTAGATAATAAATATTAAAATTTTTATTTAATATGTAAAAGTTATACATTCTTGAAAGTAAAGAATCTTCGTTGTCATTTTGAAACAAGCAGAAAATCAAAAGCAGAGAGATTCTAGAATGTTTTACAATCCTCTATGCTCTTTCAAATTATAGCACGTGGAGTTTTAATTAAAAATTATTAGCTGTTAGATAGAGGATGAGATATTCTGTGCAAATAATTTTGCATAGTAGAAATATTTTGTACAGATTAAGTAATTTATTTTGCCCTGGCATTAAAAGTTTCAATTGAACTTTCATCTTACTATTAATACTTTCCATTCTAAATTATTAAAATTTAGAAATTTGTATATAAATTAATTTAAAAAATAATTTAAGTAATAAAGTATTCAAGAATAACGAAAGAAATTACGGGAATATGATGCTTTATTTAAATGATAGACGATATCCTTCAAATTTACAATTCAAAAGAAAAAAAACTCATTTAAAAGAAATTTAATATGTTAAGAACAAGTTATAATAATTTTCTTGAAAAAGTAGAATAAATAAATATAATTTAATTTAACCTTCAGTTTTTTAAACAAAATTTTACTTTTATTTTTATTTTTAATTTGTTTAAAATTGATTTTAAATTACAAAAATTTGCTTGTTTTATATTGCAGAAAAATAAAAAAATTATAAAAGTAAATAAAATTCAATTTAATATAAATTAATATAATTAATTCATTTAAAATATGAAATTTTTAAACTGAATTTCTAAAAAAAAAAACTAAATTTTGTAGATGTTACGGAATTTTCAATTTATCAAAACGTAGCTTTAATGTTAACAGTTTAAATTCGAGAATGACTATTTTTAGTACAGTTTATGATAAATAACATTTAAAAATCTGAAAGTGTAGGCAAACTTCCAATTTGGGAAGTTGTAAACATCTTAAAAATTTATTTCTAAATACACTTCACTCAATTGTAAACTCATACAAGCAATTATTAGTCTATAGAATTTAAATATACGAATTTTCTAGTAAACAAATCTTCCGGATCTTAAAAATAAACCTTCATTCAGATCTTCAAAATAAATCTTTAATTATGTATTTTTAAATAGATTTTCTACATTAAAAGTTTTATTTAAAAATCTCAAAAAATAGCTGAACTTCGCTTAATGTAGACAAAANAAATGACTGCAATTGAATGAAATGGTAAAAAACGAAAATGGATAGTTTCTTATAGGCCTATTTAATATATAAGATAGCCCGAAAGTCAGATAACCAAATTAATTGATTTTGTTATATCTCGGTAAAATGACATTTGAATTATTACATATCTTTTTTTAGCAATTATATAGACTGAATTAATTTTGAAAATAAAGAACAAATAGTGTTTAACTTAATGTAAAAATTCATGCAATAAATTGAAACATATGCTGCAACATACCTGTGTATGTGCATGCACTATATTGAAATAAAATGAAGCCATAAATTAAGCCTCAATAAAATTAAAAAGTCATTAAGAAAATATCAATAAAAAAATATTGGGAAAAAATCAAAATAAATTAAAAAGTTAATAGAGTAGCCCAAAATTCAATTATCATTATGAAAATTAAACTAATCATTAATCAGTTAACCACTGTAATCATCCATAAACGCACATAAATATAGAAAAAAGTATAAGAACAAAAACATAAGATAAACAAGCAACTATTTATTGTGACATTGTCACAATGCCGGGCTGCAATTTTAATCATATTTTTAATTTATTTAAATCAAAATATTTTCTCTCCACCTCAGATTAATAGTGCTTGCCCCTGTACATCATACTTTTCCGTTAGCAATAGAGTAGTGCCGGTCACCTATTTGACTTCTTTCAGGAGAAAATTTTTAAATTGAAATAGTTAATCGGGAACGCCTGCCTGCCCGTAAGCTTTCCATATCTTCTCTCGATTTTCATCTATCTAACTCTGTTCTCGAGATTAAGGAAGGATAGACAGATAGAAAAACAGACAGACAGACGGACGGATGACAGTGAGAATTTATAGGTCTACAATTTTTTTTTTCAAATTGCGGCCCAATTAAATATCATTATTTTTCGAATTTTATAAAAATTAGAAATTTTATAGTTCCTTTTCTTGTGGAGCAAAGAATTGTGAATATCACTTTGTGCCATAAGTATAAATTATAAAATGAATACCGTATTTTTTCGCCTTGTAAGACGCATCATATTTTTCCGTCAATTTATTAAAGGAAAAAATATTCTTTACAGTGCTCATCTTGCTTGTAGAAGGCAATTTTAATTTTCAGATAAATTTTAGATACAAAAAGTAAATCTTATAAGACGAAAAATACGGTAAATAAAGGTTTAAATGATAATAAATAAATATTATTTTAATAATCAGGAGTAATTAGTTCCTTTTGTGTTATTTTATGAATAGACACTTGTGTGTGATGAATAGATAATCACACCCTTCTTAACAAGCTTAAAATTTTGTATTTAAGGTGTTTATTTGTTACTAAATAAAGAAAATTTTATAAAAGTGAATAAATTTGAATAAATTGGCTTTTATTAAACTGCTGGAAGACACACATTGATCTGGATTTGATAAATTGAAAGAAACATATAAGAATTCGTAATAAAATTTTAAAATCAATTCTAACTTTAAATTATCGTAATTTGAAAGAAAATAAATTAAATAATTTTCACAATTAATATATATTTTATGTGGCCAAAAGTCTGTTAATTGATAAGTGTTTTTAAGAATGTCATCTTTGTTAACTGACTTTTGGGCCAAAAATATGAAGTTTATATAATGAATCACTGCAAATATTTCGATTCAATACTGATTCATTCTTAAATATTGATAAATTTTTAAATAGAATTTAAGATGTTTTGCTAACTTGGCCATTATTATAAATAATTAGCATCGGCATATCACAATGGATAGTGATATGCTGATGCATCATAAAACTAAACTATAGCTTGAAAATGAAAACCTTAATACAGTAACCCCTCGTTACATCGCACTTATCGAGAGACAAAGAAAAAGCACAATATATCCGGCGGCGCGATATAGCCCAGTACTAAAAATTCTGGGCTTTTACTAAATAGATTATACATGCTATAGAATCTCCATCCTCTATTCTTTCATCAGCGAGTGTTTGTGATATAAATAAACTTAATTTTATAATAGTAAATTTTATTTAAAAGTTTATATCGTATTAATTGATGTTTACGTAAACACCGATAACACGAATGCCCACTTCGCATTATTATTTCTTTAACAATGACATTTAAAGACAAATACTAACGATTTAAAAATAAAATATCAGTTTGCGATTTCATTATACAGTATTATATTTCACAAAAAATCACTTATTAAAAATTCGTGTAATTTATATTTTTAGTAAAAATTATAAATGCAATAATTAAAAATTTAAAAAATAAATATTGAACATATAATAGAATATCAAAACTTATAAAATTACAAAGAGAAAAATTCTCTAAAAACCAGAATAAAGTTAGGGTTTAGAACTTTCCGTTCAGAAATACAGAAATCTCTTACACATTACACCGCAAATTCGAAATTTCACACCTTTATGTGAATTCACACAATATCGTCAATTCACATAAATTTGCGAAATTTCGAATTTACAGAAACTTGTAAATTAGGAAACAGTACTTAAAACCAATAAATAAACAACTTTTAATACCAAATAGAGACATAAATGATAATTGATCTGTCCACCTGTTTCGTTTATTTAAATCTTGACGAATTTATTGTTTCACCCGTAGATCTAGTTTCAAGGACAATGGTATGAATAAAATATCGTATTTAGTTGAAAAAAAAATTCAATGGCAATTGGTAATTTCAAATTTATTGACTCAAGTGCTTTTAAAAAGTGGGGGATCAAAAACAAGCGCGATATATCCGAATCCGCGCTATAACGAGGGCACTATAATACAGAGTACAGTATAAGTATAAAATTTGATTTTTCTTTAAAATTGATACACTGATTAAGACATAAATTAATTAATTAACAAATTCTCATACACTGTGCTATGTATCTACTGTGCCACGAGACTAAATGCATTACATTATCAATTTACTGTGGCATGAAACTAATGCATGGTAATGCGACTTGTGTTACGGCAATTGATTAAAATATTTTTTTACGTGTCTATTATATATACTTTTAGTTGATTTTTATGAAATATAGTAAATATAGCATATAAATATCATTTATACAAGAATATCAATGAATAAAATTAAGTTATTTGTAAAAAAATTTCCGAGAGTCTTTCAAAAAACAAAATACTATATATATAAATAAACGGTTCCACGTATCTATAACTCAATTATCTCTGTTCGTTATAATTATATTTAATTTAAATTTAATTAAAAAATAAAATAAGAAATGTCAGAAATTATTAGTTTATATACAAATATAATTCCATTACATGATTTATAATGTTGTAATTAATGTCAATAATTAGCCACATAAAGAAATTATATATTTATATATAAAGAAGTAATTATTGATATTTATGATTTTTTTAGTTTTTAATGAAAAATAATTTTGCCAAATTAATTATAATTAACAAGGAAGGATGAGTTAAAACTAATTAATTCGGATGATTTACGATGCTATACGATATATTTATGATTATTTAATGTGTAATTCTTTCAGTTTTAGCTTGCCATTTTTATAAAATATTGAAATTTTTTTTATAAATGTGGTAAATGACTGCAATTGAATGAAATGGTAAAAAACGAAAATGGATAGTTTCTTATAGGCCTATTTAATATATAAGATAGCCCGAAAGTCAGATAACCAAATTAATTGATTTTGTTATATCTCGGTAAAATGACATTTGAATTATTACATATCTTTTTTTAGCAATTATATAGACTGAATTAATTTTGAAAATAAAGAACAAATAGTGTTTAACTTAATGTAAAAATTCATGCAACAAATTGAAACATATGCTGCANATACCGTCAATTCACATAAATTTGCGAAATTTCGAATTTACAGAAACTTGTAAATTAGGAAACAGTACTTAAAACCAATAAATAAACAACTTTTAATACCAAATAGAGACATAAATGATAATTGATCTGTCCACCTGTTTCGTTTATTTAAATCTTGACGAATTTATTGTTTCACCCGTAGATCTAGTTTCAAGGACAATGGTATGAATAAAATATCGTATTTAGTTGAAAAAAAAATTCAATGGCAATTGGTAATTTCAAATTTATTGACTCAAGTGCTTTTAAAAAGTGGGGGATCAAAAACAAGCGCGATATATCCGAATCCGCGCTATAACGAGGGCACTATAATACAGAGTACAGTATAAGTATAAAATTTGATTTTTCTTTAAAATTGATACACTGATTAAGACATAAATTAATTAATTAACAAATTCTCATACACTGTGCTATGTATCTACTGTGCCACGAGACTAAATGCATTACATTATCAATTTACTGTGGCATGAAACTAATGCATGGTAATGCGACTTGTGTTACGGCAATTGATTAAAATATTTTTTTACGTGTCTATTATATATACTTTTAGTTGATTTTTATGAAATATAGTAAATATAGCATATAAATATCATTTATACAAGAATATCAATGAATAAAATTAAGTTATTTGTAAAAAAATTTCCGAGAGTCTTTCAAAAAACAAAATACTATATATATAAATAAACGGTTCCACGTATCTATAACTCAATTATCTCTGTTCGTTATAATTATATTTAATTTAAATTTAATTAAAAAATAAAATAAGAAATGTCAGAAATTATTAGTTTATATACAAATATAATTCCATTACATGATTTATAATGTTGTAATTAATGTCAATAATTAGCCACATAAAGAAATTATATATTTATATATAAAGAAGTAATTATTGATATTTATGATTTTTTTAGTTTTTAATGAAAAATAATTTTGCCAAATTAATTATAATTAACAAGGAAGGATGAGTTAAAACTAATTAATTCGGATGATTTACGATGCTATACGATATATTTATGATTATTTAATGTGTAATTCTTTCAGTTTTAGCTTGCCATTTTTATAAAATATTGAAATTTTTTTTATAAATGTGGTAAATGACTGCAATTGAATGAAATGGTAAAAAACGAAAATGGATAGTTTCTTATAGGCCTATTTAATATATAAGATAGCCCGAAAGTCAGATAACCAAATTAATTGATTTTGTTATATCTCGGTAAAATGACATTTGAATTATTACATATCTTTTTTTAGCAATTATATAGACTGAATTAATTTTGAAAATAAAGAACAAATAGTGTTTAACTTAATGTAAAAATTCATGCAATAAATTGAAACATATGCTGCAACATATTTGTGTATGTGCATGCACTATATTGAAATAAAATGAAGCCATAAATTAAGCCTCAATAAAATTAAAAAGTCATTAAGAAAATATCAATAAAAAAATATTGGGAAAAAATCAAAATAAATTAAAAAGTTAATAGAGTAGCCCAAAATTCAATTATCATTATGAAAATTAAACTAATCATTAATCAGTTAACCACTGTAATCATCCATAAACGTACATAAATATAGAAAAAAGTATAAGAACAAAAACATAAGATAAACAAGCAACTATTTATTGTGACATTGTCACAATGCCGGGCTGCAATTTTAATCATATTTTTAATTTATTTAAATCAAAATATTTTCTCTCCACCTCAGATTAATAGTGCTTGCCCCTGTACATCATACTTTTCCGTTAGCAATAGAGTAGTGCCGGTCACCTATTTGACTTCTTTCAGGAGAAAATTTTTAAATTGAAATAGTTAATCGGGAACGCCTGCCTGCCCGTAAGCTTTCCATATCTTCTCTCGATTTTCATCTATCTAACTCTGTTCTCGAGATTAAGGAAGGATAGACAGATAGAAAAACAGACAGACAGACGGACGGATGACAGTGAGAATTTATAGGTCTACAATTTTTTTTTTCAAATTGCGGCCCAATTAAATATCATTATTTTTCGAATTTTATAAAAATTAGAAATTTTATAGTTCCTTTTCTTGTGGAGCAAAGAATTGTGAATATCACTTTGTGCCATAAGTATAAATTATAAAATGAATACCGTATTTTTTCGCCTTGTAAGACGCATCATATTTTTCCGTCAATTTATTAAAGGAAAAAATATTCTTTACAGTGCTCATCTTGCTTGTAGAAGGCAATTTTAATTTTCAGATAAATTTTAGATACAAAAAGTAAATCTTATAAGACGAAAAATACGGTAAATAAAGGTTTAAATGATAATAAATAAATCGTATCTCAGTAATACACAAAAGAAATAAATAAAAATATTCGAAAGTTTATATTAATTAATAGTAATATATGATAAAGAAGACAAAAATTTTCCAAGAAAAAAATATTGAAACATTTTTCAAGTCTTTTTAAAAATTGTATCACGTTGAAATTATTTACGATTTTTGCCTAACACCGTTTATAAAGATTATTTAAATTTATTTTATTTTATTTTATAAGACAGCTTTTGTCAGACTCTATGTAGCTCAGTTTATGTAGATAAGTCCTTATAAAAATATAAATCTATGACCAGTGAAGGGATAATACTTGAGATTAGATTTATATAACTTATATATGAGACCACATTTTTCTCAAAAGTCATAAAATATATGAATAAAATAAGTAAATAAAACCAGATTTTGCAACAGTTTACCAAAAGAAACTATCAGGTTTTTTCACAACAGAATAAATTTTAGAAACTTTTCTGTGTCTAAGTCTGGCCAAATGCTTTTTCTAGCCTTTTTATCTAGGCCTACGATAATAGACTATTTTTTTTACTAAACTTTCACATGAAAACTTCATCTATTAGTCTGTGGTCATTTATTATAAATTAATTAGACATTTGTTGTTATCTGCACTTTTAAGACACTTTTTAAATTATGAATCATATCTTAAATTCTCTAATTAATTATGCTCTTATTAAATACAAAATTAATAATCATAAATAAAAGATCATTTGACTATCATAAACAACACTTTATTGGAGTACAAGCAATGATTTTATTGTTAATGGTATGACTTAACGTGAGATACTTCAATGAGATGAGAAAAGCTTAATATAAATTTGGATTTGTTATCTGATGTCAATAAATAAACTATAAATTTTATAAATAAATAACTTAAATAATGAAATGTGTTTGAAGAATAGATATGCCAATTTTTGTATATATAACTTAGAATTCAAATAACTACACGATAATACAAGGCTCTTCATCATAAATTAATAAATATTACCGCTAAAATATGATCCAAATAATGAAGCTGATTAAGGTGCTAAAGTGGAAATTTTCCATTAAACTTCATTTATTGAATTTTTAAGAAAGTAATTAACTCATTGAAACGTGATTAATTTATCAAAAATTTTTGATACAATCAACAAAAATATTGATTTAATAAATGATAAAGCCCACTTATAATAACTGAGGTCAATGTTTGAAGTTGATGTCATCACATCTAAAAATACTTTAAGTGCATCATTATAAAAGTGGATGCAGCTACAGCTGTGTTTACCTGTTCTTTGTTTTATTATAAGACAATATATTTTTGAAATTTATAATAATTGTAAGATAGAGAACATGATTCTGGTATACAGTATATATATTGATGGTTTTCTTCAATCTCTACTAATATTGATAATACCAACATAATATAACATAACTACTAACATAATACAATTTTTGTGCCAATACCAATATCAAACAATTGATCATAGGCTTGTATGAAGTAAATCATAGATGCAATCAGTGTTAGTTGGTCCATTTTATGAAGATTGATGTAAGAAATGATAAAAAAAAAAATAATACGCACTTACAGAATTAGATAATATAATATAACATTGAATTTAGCTATTGAACTTATTGAAATGTTATATTATAAATGCTATATGTTAAATGATATACTAGAAAATGTTTATATTTTAATTATTTAAATTCTGTTTTAATTAAACTTTATGAAGTTTAATAGATAAGTGATAATAGTTAATATAACAGTAAATATATTCATTAATAAATAATCACAACTTTAGTTATTTACAAGTTGTTTTAATTTATTTCTGTGAATGAAATTAAAATAAAAATTACATTTTCGATAAAACTAATAATAAATTCTAAGAACATTTTTGCTGTAATTTTATGAGTCGATACAATTCGCCATTTCAATTCGCTGTTTAATAATAGAATTCGATTTAACTGTATTTTTAAAATTTCTGGTTCGAGAGATTAACGTTTAGAAAATTATTAAGCGTTAATTATTTTTTAGAAAGAATTTCTTTATTGAATGATTGCTCAAGTTGAAACAAAGTTAAATTGAATATCGATTGATAATTTTTCTGATTGTTGCAGTGGAAGATGATGATTAGATTTTAGTTTGTTGAATAGAGAGATGATGACTACTTTCAGTTTGTTGCAATGGACAATCAAAATCATTTTTCGGTTTAATTCAGTGAAAAATACTGATTTATTTTAGTTTCCACAAGTAAAAATGATTACCACTAGTTACTTACATCGCATAATGTGAATCCTGTTTCTCTGTCAACTGAACAGTCCAGTTACTAGTCGTATATTCAGGACTGGTTTTCTAAGTTTCTGGCAATAGATAGCTCTAAAATATTAAATCAAATTAGCAAGTGATGGAAGGTGTTCACTACAAATCACAAACGGAATTTCTCAAGTTTAGGTATTTTATAGAAATGTGTTTATGTGGACTCTTCTTCAATTCCAAGAAATTCTCCGTAAGTGTAAACAGATGTATAGTATTTATTTTGTTCAAATTCTAATCTCGGAGTCAGAAACTTAGACGTTAACTAGCAAAGATAAAAGCAGAATGCAATCGATGGAAATGAAATTTCGCAGAGCATCATTGGTACAACAAGAAGAGACCGAATCTAAAATGAAATCATAAAAGAAAAAAAACTGAAAATATGGAAAACAACATATTTATTCAAAAATGAAAACATTTGGTCACATGAAAAAATAAATAATATAGGCCTATTTTTCTAAGAAAAAAAGTATGAAGTGAATGAGAAGAAAGACCGAAGAAAAGACGGAGAGAGCAAAGTAAAATAAAATTGAAAACGATTGGATGAAGATGGAAGAATGTCAGGTTTGACATGATAAGAAGTATAGTAGGTTGGTTCAGTAAACCCAATAAGAAACTGGAAGAGTGGGAGAACAATAACAATAACTATGAAGTTATCAGAAACAAGATACTTCTAATAAAACCTAATATAAGCATCTGGAAATCATTAAATGGCTTCCTACCATTCAAACTTATGTAAATAATGTATCTATTAACTAAAATAGAAGAAATTTGTAATCTAATTTACGTAACTTATAATTAAAAAAATACGTTTTAATAATTAACATAATTTATAAATAAAACAGGAAATTAAATTATAAAATAACTTCGAAAATTCTTGAATTATTCTAAAAACTTTATATAAAAGTTTTTTCGAGTTGGAAAAGTTTTTAGATAAATTTTTTAAAAAATGTAAAAAATAAATACAGTTTTTTACTTTTAAACTTTTCTCTTTTCTTATTTTTTTTAGATTTAACTTTCAAACTTAAAAAACTTTTATAAGTGCATTTACCTTTAAATCTCTTGACTTCAATATAACGTTAATCTGAAGCTCTTTTGTAAACTTTGTTCATACACATATTAAATATATATTCGGTTAACAAGCGAAACTTAAAAGTAAATTTAAAAAATAAAAAAGTAGTTTATTAAATTTTAAAAATATATTTATTTCTTACATTAAATATTTTATAAACTTAGTTATGAATTTAAAACATATTAAATAATTAGGAAAGTTAATTTTTCTTCTGTTATAAAAATAAAAATTCTATCTTCCGAGTTAATAATTTATAAAATGTTATTAGTTTAGCGATTAATGTTTTATTTAACATTTAAATTATATAATATAAACACTTTGTTAATAATACATGGAATATAATTTGCGCAATGTAAAAATTTTTAACATACACATCCATGGTTTATAATTGCCAAGTAAAAATTCTCTGGAAAATTTATAATTTACGCTTATATTGAAATTTAGTATTACAACTCATCACTTTTAAAATAAATCTATAAATAATAAGATTTATAATTTATTATAAATTATTAAAAAGGATAGAAGAAACGGTAGAGGTAGCAACTTGAAGCTCTGAGAATCCGAATTCCAATTCAGATAGACCCAGATATTTTTAAGGGTTGACCCCATCTCGCATCGTTATATTACATATAGAAAAATTCTCTTAATGCTCACAGGGAGGAAATAGTTAAAAATTAAAAACTGTTCATTAATGTGAGATCTGCCAGGACGTAGGTCTTAATCTACGCCACTTACGGGCACTAGTCGGTAAGACCAGTTCTCTAACTTTAATAGGAGAGCGTATTTAAAAATGATCTGAACGGCGAAGTTCAGACGTTCGTCAGGATTCCTTGACACCAGTTAATCAATCTTATTATACGCGGATTAACACGCGTTTGCGATCTGATTCGGAATAAATTGAGGAGACATTCTTATAAAATAAAACAAGAGTAAATTTAATAATTCCAACCAAACGAATACAAATAATCGATAACAACAATTAAGCGACAAACTAGAGGTTACGACTTAACTTATGCTAATGCGCGATCGAGAGAGAGAGCTCATAAAATTATTCTAAACATACGACCTGTTTAGTTGTCGTCGTCTTCGTTGCTGTAGGTAAAGGACACCTTGTAGATAGAGTTCATATTACTTTCGTACGGGAGATCAATTCGTGCACAAAATATAAAAATATCACTTCTTCTAAGAGTAGACTCGGGACTTAGTCTATCGGACTCCGTTATGGGCGTTGGCCATCAGGAGGAAAACTGCGTGGAGTTTAGATGCTTCGGATCTGTCGAAGAACTCCCCGAATTCTGACTAATTTCCCCTTTTATTTCAAAATTTTCGTCCAATCATCGTCCAGTAACTCTTTCGTGAGAACGGACGAAAGGGGGATGAATGAGGGGTAACCATTTCCCATCTGAGCGAGATTTTTAACCAGATACGGAAAAACAGAGGATGTTCTCTTCTGTGAAAGAAAGTAGCATCTGTTATCTGGTTTTTCCCACGTCTAAAACACTAGTTTTCTCACAAAAACGAAGTAATATTTCGTGTCTATAATTTAATATTATCAATAAAAATTCATAAAATAGACCCAGGGCCTTTCGGATCTCACATTAAATTAAAAAAAAATACTTACCTAAACTAAATGAATCTTGCTTTGATTAATACCAACTAAGTACCTAAATACTGTATTTTTAATAATATGTGCCAAGTATAAAATATGCAATTCTATACTTAAAAAATGATTCTACTTCTACTTATTTTTAAGTAAATGCCCAAGTATAAAGATTTACAGTTTCAGTATAATTATGCAAAAACATTTAAATATATACAACAAAAAAGTAATCTTATCAAAAATAAACATTATGGATGAGCTCCAGTTTAGTAACCAATTACAAATCTAATCTTTTATGTTAAAAATAAGTAAAAAGTATGTAAATACCACTTAAATATCTTTCTAAATAATGTTAGAATGTTAGAATTACATAATGCAATCGCATTATGTAATTCTAATATTGATTTAACAAATCACTTCCTTTAAGAAGAATAAAAACGGAGTCTTTGTTTCACAAATAACTATAATAAATGACTTAAAATGTTTAATAAATGTTTTAAAACATTATAATAAAAACTTCTGAATTTAATTATTGAAAATACTACAAAAGGTACTAATAGATAACTGTGTAAAGATTCTTGCAAAGTATCAATAACTTTAGAAGTCGAATTATTGAGTTTAAAAGAAGAGAATAACAGTTTTTTTTTAATTTAAACTAAGTAAGAGTAGATATTCTTTGCTTGTACAGTAATTTAAAATAATAAATTCTGATAATCGATTTAAGCAAATGTAATAGCCGAAAGGCAGAATGTATTAAATTCTTTAAATTTAGTTTTGAAATCTTTAATAGAATTTGTGAATTTTAACTTTGAAATTGGAAATTTCCCATAAGATATGATAAGTAGCAAGCCATGTATTTTAGTTGGCGTAGCAAAATCTTGATAAAGTCGCACTTGTGTACAAGAATAACCTTCCAGGAATTATTACATCATCTAGAAATATATTTAAATTTTACTTATGATAAAATTTCTTATAGGCCTATTCTTCAACTGGAGAAAGTTAGACTAGCTACTTTAAAAGTAAAATGTTAAATAGAAAATGTAGGAAATTTTACATAGCAGACGTACAGGAAACTAAATGGAAAAGCAATAAACCAAGGGACATAGAAGAAGTACATAAGTTAATATTTGCCAGAGGAGATTTTAGATGAAAAATGGAATAGGTTTAATATTAGAAATGAAATTTAGAAATAATATAGTATCAGTAAATGTAGTAAAAGACAGGATAATTCATGTAAAGGCACAATGGAGGAAAAGTACCATCAAACATTAAAATGCCTATGTACAGTACCATAAATTAATTTAGACATAAGGAGTAAGGAAGAATTTTGAGATACATTTCACAAGGTCTTCAATAGCATAGATGAAAATGAAAGAATAGCTATAGGAGGAAATTTTGCAGACAGGTATACAGTAGGATATGAAAACATTCGTGGAGAACTAGCTTCTGGAGAATAAAGAAAGAGAAACGGCAATAGACTCAGCTGTAGCTAACAACTTTTACAATAATACTTAGTTTCAAAGAAGAGAGAAATACTTGATAACGTATAAAAGTTTAATCTTAAACTCTTTTAGTATGCAGGGAATATCGATATTTAGGCTAAGAATATAATGTGTAAAAATTTTAAAGTTATTCAAAGTGAAGATAGTTTGTAGCCAGCCTAGATTAGTTGCCTTAGACTTATAGGTATTGATGGGTTTGGTGACAAGATATACAAATGAAAGTAATTAGATGATGAAGATTGTAAGATAAATGTGAAATGTTTTAGAAAGAGTTAAAAGAAAGAATTTAGAGACGAGAGCAATAAATTAGAATATAAAACAGTAAAATAAAGGAAAAAACAAGATAAAAAGTACCTGCAAAATATAGAAAATTAAATGAGATATATGAGATATTAGATAGTAAGGGAAAAGCAAAAGACACACGTAAAATGACAAGGCTTAGAGAAAAGAAAAGCAGGAATATAGAAATAAAAGATCCTGGTTTACTGAAAGGAAAAGGTACGTTATTAGTGAAAAGAACGGATAAAAAGTGGATGGAATACTTCAATATGCTTTTAAATGAAGATATAGGATTAAACAGAAGTCAGAAAGACTGCGATTGAAAATATAACAGATATTTCGGTATATAAACTTTTAAGAAAGATAAAAAATAGAAAACCTATAGGATAACATGAAACAACATGTAGACATTTTATCATACAACAATCTGCCATCTTAATCACATTGAAAAAATCAGATTTTATTCAAGAGCAACTCACAAGTCAGTTTTAATATGACGTATCATCAGCGTACGTGGACATTGGCTTAGGCATGAAATGTCCTAGCAGTTGTCGCTGTCAAATTGTCTTGCTTGGACACCAAAGAAAGCTTACTTGAGCGGCTTGCAAAGAGTTTACAAGTGCTAACAATAATTTCATTGGCGTACAGTACATGACAGCATTATGTACTGTATGCCAATGAAATTATTCAAGTATATAGTAAGTTAATTCAAGTATAAGTTAATACCTCAAGTTTGTCATCTCTTTTGGTCATTCTAAAATATAACGTCTGAAAGTAAGCAGGGTTTTGTAAGCTTCAATTAATATAAGAAGTCAGTACCTTTTATATTTGATAAAAAATGTGCAAACGAAATACATCAACTGTAATTTTAAGTCCTGCAGAACTGTAATTTCAAATTCTTGTAGATTTCTAACAGTTTCTGCGAAAATAAATTAGTTTAGTCATTGTTCTTAAATTATTATACATATTCATTCATATGAGATATATCTTGAATCTATTTGCTAATACTGTACATAATAAACAGAAAATAACCATGATGCGTTGTGGTATGTCGATAATACTGCAACGCGTTATAGTCATTTTTTTATGATACGAATTTCTCATCATAACATTTTACATTCTTGGCTGTTATAACATAGCATGGGTTACTTTACCGGCAGTTATAACATAATATTGTAATTGTATCACATTTGATCCGCCTGGTTTTTGGAATCTTGACGTTTTCAGACCCCCTAAACCAGCGCTGTTCCGTGCGTATGTATGTGTATGCGTATTGTGTATGTCTATTTCGTTTAATATTGATATCTCAAGATGGGATAATGATGAAGAAACAACATTTAGCTTGGTAACTTGTACATAAAGGAGACTGATGCTATTAAATTTTGGTAGTTAAAAGATCGAGAAGGTGGGTAGATAGAGGGAGTAATGTGTCATATCTCGAGAGGAGTCGTACTTAATGAAGATTTTACTCGTTATTGGCATTTAAAATATTTTTAAAAATTTATCTATACTCTCAAAATTAAGACTATTTTGCTTTTTCTAATAATTAATAATATAAAAGTAATTTTTAATAATATCTCACACCACACCACACACAATTTTAACTTCGTTCTATTGTGTCTTAGTGTTTCTTAAACATACGTATTTTTCGCCGGGAAAGTTATAAAACTCGTTGTTGGATATTTTAAAATGTCGGAATGTATAGTGGCTCTTCATAAGCAGCCAGTACAAGACGAAAAAATCTCTTGTGGCTGTTTCTGTGAGCGCTCTTTCTGGACGATTTTGCCGTTCATTGATTGTTGTTGGTCTTTGAACCAAATATAAATAAAAATTTTAAATTTGATTTAATAAAATATTTTTGAAAATAAATATTGTAATTTAATTTTTTTCATCTTTAGTTAAATTTTTAATGATCAAATTTAAAACAGAAAATATAAATGACTGAAAATTTAATGATTTATAATCATAATTTTCATTCATTAAATTTTATTAAAGAATTTAAATTCATAAAATATAATTTATATTTTCTACTTACAAAATTTTAAAGAAATCTAACATAATTTATTGATTTCTAAATTTCTAATTTTTTATGTTTAATTGTTGTTTAATTATCTGTTTTTAGTNAGTACATTTTTCAAACTGTCAGCTTTTTTTAAATAAAAATTTCTAGTTTTGTGGTTGTTGAACACGTGAAATTGAATTTTTTTGGATAGATTATTTGTTTTGAACTATTAAAAGTATATATTTTTTACTTACATTTATCATAACTTGGTCTCTGATTACGAATAATCTCCTTCACAGCTTTAAATACATCATTAATCCCAATATAGAGTAATCCAGAAATCAGTGAACCAAGTTGTTTTTTTTCAGGTACATTCGTGAATATAAGTCGTAAAATAACTTTAAAATTGTGTATTTTTCTTTGGCAAAATTGATGAAAACAATTAAAAAGATATGATAAATTACTTGGAAAAAAAACACCAATTTAAGATTTACAGCTGTTAACTTACTTCTGTGGATAATAAAAAATATAATATATACGTAAAAACGTTTACATAGTTCATGAAGTGAACAAAGGGATTTATCCGTTTTTAGTGCTATTACATTGATTATCCTGAAATTATATTGGTAATTTATGTCTGTAACGATTTCTGTAATTATTTTCAGTATCAATGTCAAATATTAAGTCCACTTTAAAACTCAGATTACCATGCTTTTACAATTTTTGGTGTAAAGCTATGGCTTTGAATGCAGATTCAAAGTAACTATTACATAATTGATATTTTTGTGTTAGAGAATAAAAAAGTTCATTATTGATGACTTAGTAACATTTCTTTGGTAAAGATAAACGTGGCGTTTGGAGGCGAAATGTAGAAAACAATAATACAGGTAAAAATCTTGTGGCTACAGTTTCAAGGCACCAAGCTTATTTTTATCAAAGAAAAACTTCTAAGAAAAATTTTGACCCGTCGTTTTTAAATTGTCATAAATTTTTACTTGGTGTAATTTTTCTTAATTATTCTGAAATTTAATCATTTATGTACCGTTATATCAGTAATGTGTGGTGTAAATTTCATTCTAATAGGATAATTATTTCGTGGTGTTGTAATTTTCACAAGCAGTAGTATAATTCGTAAAAAGTTATCCAATTTTAGCAATTTAAAATTACTATCTAAAAATTCTATATTTTCTAAACATTTCTAAAAATAAAAACGCAAAGTTTTTCATATAATTAATTTATAAAATATTTAATATTGTTAAATTTATAACATGTCGAGTGTATTTGAACAAAGAACGGGCATTAAATTTTGTTTCCGCAACGGAATTACTGCTATAAAAATGTTGGAAATATTGCAAAATGCCTTTGATGGCGATAGTCTACCAAAAATAAGAGTTTTCGAGTGGTACAAGATGTTCGAGGAAGGCAGATAATGAGTCTAAGATAAACCTCGCTCTTGTAGATCATCCATTTTAACTGAATAAAAACGTCCTCAAGCCAGAGATTTGGTGCTCGATGATCGTTGTTTAACAATTAGGAACATTATTGAATACGTTTCTTTGGATTTTGTCAAGCAATTGTAAAAGATCATTTGAGCTTGCGGCGCGTCCATTCTCGAGTCGTCCCGAAATGCTTTCTTAAGGCGAATCGTTCTTAAAACGCATCATTACTGGTGATGAAACGTGGATCTACGCTTTTGACACCGATACGGCTCAATAATTAAGTGAATGGCGCTCGAAAGGTAAAACGACCGAAAAGACCATGTCAAAGTCAGTCAAAAATCAAGGTCGTGTTGACTGCTTTCTTCGATTGTCGTGGTGTGGACAGTTTGGTCCGACTGAGCAAACTCCGTTTAAAAATTAATTAAACGTTTGCGTCGTTTGCATGAAGCAATTCGTAGAAAACGACCCGATTGTGGAGAGAAAACGCGTGGATTTTGCACGACGATAATGTACCTGATCACAAGGCTCTTGTTATTCGTGAATTTTTTGTCAAAAATTTAACAAATACGGTTCCGAAAACTTCGTATTCACAGATATGGCACCTTGTGACTTTTCTTGTTTCTTCAACTAAAATTTCTTTGTGGTCATCGTTTTGAGTCAATGCCACAAAACAAAATTTGCTGCGAATCTTGAAGGGTTTCACAAAATCGAGGTTTCGAGGATTATACAAAACGTTGGCATAAGTGCATTGCAGTAGGAGGAAATTACTTTGAAGGGGACGAAATAAATTTTGATGAATAAATTCAAATATTCTGTTTTATTGAACCACTTCCGATACTTTTTGATCACAGGGGTATAACAGTAAAGAAAAAATTAACTAAATTTATTTCAAATAAAATAACGTGCCAAAGAATTACACCGCATATAAACTTGTAATTTTTAATATTTTTTGCTAATTCTCTCGCTTTAACTTTAGTTTATGCATCTCCGTTGACGTCTTCTATTATTTGGAATAAAGCATCATAGATTTCGCAAAGTTCAAATCTCCGCTTGACCACCCATTGAGTAGCGCTCAATGGTTTTAGAGTTAATTGTTAAATATATATTTTTTAGCACTTCCCAACGCTTTGTAGAACCACAAAAAAAGTGTGAAGTTCTTGTACAATAGAAGAAAGTTATTGTTTCTGTAGAAGAAGACCCGCGTCATTCGCAACTAGGCATAAAGAATGAAACGCGCAGGGCACATAAAACGCCCTTGGATATTTTTCGATTACAGTATTCTATTGTGTACTGTACACTCAAATTTATCAATTCATCTTGTATATTATTGCTTAGATAAGTCTCAGATCATTTATCAGACTCTCGTTAAATGAACGTTATTTTATTTAACAATGCAATGTTAATAACTACATTTTAACAACAATTGCAAAATTTGTCGTTTTTTCAAACCAGAAATTGTCGCAACTCGAGTGAATGGTAAGAGTCATTACTAAAATGATTTGAACTATAAAAGGCCTTACGTATTTTTGAATTATGTGTCTTTCAATGCTGAAAAATACAAAATGTTACAACAATTGTTAAACCTGAACAATTTCTATCTATCTGGATGTTGTAACATTAATACACCCATATTTGTGAAAATTGCAACACCATGAAGGAATTGTCAAAAATTAATGAAATTTATTCCACATATTACTGATAGTGAAACAAATAAATGATCAAATTTACAAGACAAAAAAACAAAAAGAACGTCGGAAATCAGTACTATGTGTGTCCGCCACGCTGAGTGACGAAAGCCTGTACACGCCATTGCATTGAATCATACAGGTTCTAAATGTAATCCTGGGGAATGACATTCCCGATAGCTTCGGCTTGACGCCAAAGTTTAGTTTTATTGTGTGCCCACCAGCTGTACGAGCGAGTCACCAATATACTCAATGAAGACTAAATGTAGTTTAAATCAGAAAATCGTATCTAAAATAGTACAGTAGAAACCGTTCTTTTGTTAAGACTTAACCCTCTCCCTCTCCCCCCGCGGGGGAATTTCGAAAAATTCCTTCTTCGTGTGCGTTTTCATCACATACTTTAACTGTGTACCAAATTTCACCTTTTTAAGTTCAGCGGTTTCCTCTGGACAAGCAATTTTATATATTTAGATATTACAATTTTTTTATATTCTGAGTAAATATTATATTGTAATTTGAAAGATTTTCGTGTTGTCTTTCTTTAATAATAAACACTTTAATACTGTTTATTCACGAAGTAAATTTAAAATACGACATGTGCCAAAATATTTAAAAATGAACCAAATAAAGTCACCAAGGTCACTACGACATATGTACGATGACCGATACGAAATCAATAAAAGGTTTATTTTAGAGTTAATATTTAGATAAAATAACTAGTCTATGCTTTCTGTTAGAATATAGAACGAATAAAACCAAAATTTCATCCGGATTAAACAAAAACTGCACGAGTTACAAAAAATTCACACACACACACACGTACGATGGTGTTTATATCAGTAATATTCCGGGCTTTCCTTTTTTTTATCAACATTTTATAACAGATTGAACTACTGAATGTTGCTCAGAAAGTTGAACNTTGCTTTATACATTTAATTTTTATGATCTCAAATTGCATTTTTCTTGGAATTATTTAAACTTTCAATGATTAATGTTTTCGTATTGCTTTGGGACATCCGAATAAATTTAAATTAAATTTTGATGAAGGTTATAACAATAAACTGCCATTGTTTCAATAAATAATCAAGTTACTAATTTGAGAACCACTCAGAGAAATAGAACGAGGAAGGTATCATCTAGATTTAGAAGGATTTCGTTCTAGTTTCTTCCAGCTTCTTCCACTGTTACTCAAAATAGAAAGAGTGAAAATACAGAATTATGGGATTAAATATAACAGAAATGTGAATGTGAATTTAACTCTATATTGTGTTACAGAATCTTGGAGATATTTTGTTTAAGAAAAGTTTACAGATATCATCTGGTAATACTGAAGTTTGCAACGTTTACTAAAGAACAACAAAGGTCAAAGGTCAATAGCGTGTAATGCTCATTTCGGATCTTTAAAATATCAACATACTAACAATTATTGAAGAATTATACAAGGATATATCAATAACAAAGAGAATTTAGCAGAAATCATTAATTTTCGATGTTTGATAACCTAATCCTCTTATCATACCATCTTGAATAACAAGAGCGATAAGAGAACTTTTCAGAGACTACTCAATAATGCAGATATATATTTACTTTTTCTGAATATAAATATTTATCTCCATCATATTACTTAACTTAGAGAACAAATCGATTCGGATAAACACGAGGAAAGTCAAAGATCGTATCGACTGCAAACATAAATTAGTTTCCTATATAATTTAGATATGTATATTTATATTAATAAAACAGTTTTATGTTGTAGGAATTGCCTAAAGGTATTTTTTTAACTTTGTTATATATTTTTAAAATGATTCTTCAGCTTGAAGAATCATCAAAGTAATCAGCAGAAGTTATTTTCTAGAACTTTTTAATTGAACTAATTTAGCACACAGAAGATGGAGGGGATGAACTCCATCCCATCTCTTCATTATGGTCTTTTTGAGTGTTTCAAAGAAGCGTATTTATTTATAATTTAAAAATTAAAAATTGAGATTTTATTTAAGTCTGTTCATATAAAATTTAATTTATTACAGTATTTATATTTGTANAGCTAATTATAGCTTAAGGTATATACTCTTATATTATGCATATATTAGATGTAAAATGTGGTACGGATTTATGGAAAGAAAGCCTCATAAATTTATGGATAAGCTATTTTAAAACATGTTTTTTAGTATTTATTTGCTTATGATCGATTAAATTAAATTCTACAGCTTAAAAATATAATTAATCTTCAAAAATCTGCATTTTTATTCTCCTTACACATCTCTTAATTCAGTTCTACTGATAGTATTTGAGGAGTGTACAATAAACGTGACATTTGTATACAATGATAACGTTTTATGTAATAATACAACACATTTTAAAAAAACTTTTAACATAAACAATAACGTATTCACCATAAATATACAAATTTATACTTGGAACAGAATACAAATATATAAATTTCCATTGTTTTATAGAGTACATCAACAATAGCCTTATATTTATATAATGGGATTTTTTTTGAAGCACGTTGGAAGTTAAGCTTATAAAGAAGATAAAAGAATTAAAATTTTAAGTGGAAAATAATACGCATATTATTTTTAAAGAGTGTTTTAATTTTATAAATTAACTTCTTTGTCTTGTAAGAAGATTGAAAGAAAATTAATTCTTCTTTTAGATATTTTATAATAAATTTACACTTAAGTAATTTCCACTCTTAATTCCATTAAAAGAGCAATTAGCTATTATTATAATGGAAGATATTTTTAATTTTAAATAGATTCAAATGTAATAATCGTAAATTTGTTTAACAAAGAACTTAATATTAAAAATTTCCGAAAAATTAACAGAAAAATAATTTAGTAAGTTAAGATGTTAAAAAAATTCAAACAAAAAAATGTTTACAGATTCAAAAATACTCAGTTTTAGACTTAATTTTAGATCAGGTAGTTTTTTAAACATAAATTTAAAATATTTTGACGTTTTTTTCTATATTTACTATAAAAATTCAATAAAATCTCTTTGATCACTCAACGAATACTTGTATATTAAAGTTATTAAAATAATATCAAATTCTAAATTATTTCTACATCCAAAAAAATCTAAATTATTAAAAAAAAACATTAAATCTGACCAGAAAATTTCCAAAACACTTATAAACAGTAACTGCAAAAAATTTTTATATTTTCATTTAGATTTTTTTGGATACAAATCTCATATTATTTTAGCAATTTTGATATAAAAATAAACTACTGTATTAAACTATATTTTATAATAAATAATTTACCAAAACTATACTTTTAAAACAATAAAATATTTAAAAAGAAATTAATTATTTTATTTAAAACTAATCTATAATAGAATTCTTTAATTTCTAAAAATATTATATCCTCGAATAGATT
>NW_019384857.1:247949-259138 GCF_000671375.1 Centruroides sculpturatus
AAATAAATAATTAAATAATTTATTATGAATTGCAAAAACTTCAATAGATTTTATAAAATATTAAATAACCTGTTTATAGCAATATAAATAATATTTATAAATAATAAATTTAGTTATATCACGATAGTAGTTACGTCACAATATACGTTTTTCTACTTGGCGTTATACAAAATTTATGGTTACAGTTATAGATTTTTTGGGCTGCAATTTGAAAAAATTGTAGACCTATAAATTCCCACTGTCGTTTGTCTGTCTTTCCTTAATCACAAAAACGGAATTAGATATACGAAAGATGACACCAGATGTAGAAAGCTTGGGGGCAAGAGGACCCGATTAATGATATATAAACTTCCTATGTAAATCGAAAGTTACGTTATTTGAATTCAAAAGTTTTTCCTGAAAGGAGTCAGACCGGCACGACTCTATTGTTAAAGAAAAGGTATGATGTACAGGGGTAAGTCACTACTAATTTGAGGTGGAGAGCATATATCTTAAATTAAATAAATTAACAATTACAACTCGCCATTGTGACGATGTCACGATAAATAATTGCTCGTTTATATATCACACAGCCAATTATTTACTTTGTCTATCAAGAAAATAGTTATAAAAATGTTTAAATTATACTCTGAATAATTAAATATTCGCTTTATTGATAGAATATTACGAGTTTTAAATTATTTAAAACAATATTTATAAGCCTTTACTTATTAAAATTGTATATAGCTAATTATAGCTTAAGGTATATACTCTTATATACTTTTTAATATATTATTTATATGTATTTATAATTCTAACACGGTCGAACAGTTATTGCTATGACGTAGTGTATGGTGCACTAATTTGCATAAATTGATTATTTATAATTATTAGAAATTTAATTATTAATTCGAAAAATTTTAATAGATTGATTGGGCAAAGAGGGATTCAAATTTTCAGAACTAAGAACGAATAGTTTTAAAAATTAGTTGAACGATGAATAATTGATTTATGCAAATTAGTATTTCATACGCTACATCACGGCACGTGCTGTAATGTACTGTACTGTCCAGTACGTCACAATATACTCGAGTGTGTTTAAATTACAGTATTTACTTTTTAATGAATTATTTATTTTACATGTTTGTTGTAAATTACTTTTAAAACAGTTCAATTGTTTTTATTGTGTAATGTATTGTACGAAGTAAATTACTAATTTGCACAAATTTAATAATTTATGGTTCATAAAAGTAATTTTAGAAACTTAGTTCTTAATTTTTAAAATTGAGATCAATACTGTAGACTATTAATTATCTTATTTTATAACTTAATTTTCTTAAGATTTATCCCAGTTTTAGTATCTTAAATGGAATTATGAAGAATTTCATTATATATAAATTAATGAACATGCTCGAACAGAATTTGTTAAATAGAAAAACAAATTTTAAAAAAAATATTTAGCAGTTTGCCCGTTTATCTATCTATATATCCTTGGTTATTACTTTTTTGGATCTGTTATATATAAGTATGGCAATCTGTCAAAAAATGATTCCCCAAGAGTTTTACGTATTTGGACTCAGGGAACCTTGAAACGTCGAGAAATTCAATGAAAATTTCTCCCCCTCTGTATGGATGTTGTGTGTAGGGGGCACGAGTTTGTTCATCATTTTGCAGGGAGTTTTGTGTATTAGGGGCATTGATGCTATTGAATTTCGGTTGTTAAAGGTCAAAAGGATGAGGAGGTAGAGGAGAGTCGTGTGTTATACCTCGATTAGGGTCGGAATAATGGCGCTTTTACTCGTTATTTGCGTTTACATTAATTTAGGAATGAGTTATATATATATATATATAACATTCATTCCTTTTTAATTATTATAAAATGTTTTTTAATAAAATATCATAACAGATGGCGCCACATGCAGTTTTAAATGTTGCCGGGAAAGTTAAGCAATTCGTTGCTGGATTTTCTCAAAAAGTTATTTCAAGATATTAAAAACTTTTAGCCGTGAATTTGATGTTTTTCGCCTATACAAAATCTTCAAGAAAATTGGGAAAAATTTGATTATTCTAATTTTAGACTGTGTTTGTTTATTTTTAAATTAGTAATTTAAATTTAACTAATTAGTTGCTTCTTTAATTGGACGATATTTAATACATTTAATTGTGAATATATAAGTCAATAATATTTAAAAATTATTCATAAAATACTTGAATAATTTTATTCATTTAGAAATGACGAAAATTAATATATTTTTGTATTTTGCATTAAAATATTCACTCTGTTTTCCTTTCCCAGCTCTAAATAAAGCTCTATTCGCCTGTTCTGTCTAACGTTCAAGAATATAGAGTACCATCAAGTTCAACAAGGGATCTCCACATGTCTACATTTTGACAAGTTTCCAGTTGACATTTTTTGGATATCTAAACAGCATTACCTTTTTACAATTTTTGTAATGCTTTTATATTTTAAAACAATATCCTGGATCAGAAAAATGATCTATTCAAATCTTTAAATCCTTCCTTTTTTAAAATAAGAATACACTTATTTTTGAATATTTTTAGAAATTTTAGCATTTTTATTAAATATTAATAAATCAAATACAGTATAATTTTTCGGTTTTAATACATCTAATTAATAAATTACGTTTAAATCTTATAGAATTCAAGAGGAATGTACAGA
Organism: Centruroides sculpturatus; assembly: GCF_000671375.1. Taxonomy (NCBI): domain Eukaryota; kingdom Metazoa; phylum Arthropoda; class Arachnida; order Scorpiones; family Buthidae; genus Centruroides; species Centruroides sculpturatus. The sequence continues at coordinate 250,609 of NW_019384857.1, forward strand.
AACAAAAGACCGTTAACTCACTTTTGAACTACTTTATATTAATTTATGACTTAATGATTATATATACAGAGTAGACCAAAAGTGAATTAACCGAGTTTTGAATACTTCAGATACACTCGTGAAATATACGAGTTTATGATATTATCACAAAAATTACAATATATTTCTTCATATATTAGCATGGTGGCCCAAAAGTTAGTTATCCATGTTTTATTTCATATGTTACATTTATTTTTCTTTTATAAAATTTGTGAAAACATAATAAAATAAACAACAGAATTAATTATATTTTAACTAATTTGCGTTTAGTCATTACAACTGTTAACAAACTTTTGGGCTACCCTGTATTTTTAAATGTTTTCTTCGATTTATTATGCGTGTGTGTGTTTCTTTTATTTTAAAAACTTTCTCGAAGTTTTAATCATTTATGCCATTGAAGTAATTAAAAACTTTGATATCTCTAAATTCCAGTTAATTTATGATAATTTTCTCATAAAAAAGGGGCAATAAAAATGAAAAGTCAACCAGCGTAACTAATCTTATTATACAAATCCCATATTGGAGACTTGATATTCAGAACAAAATACGTTTCTTGCGAGGAAGATATCAAACACATTATTATTCAATAAGCTGAGAATTTTATATGTTCATTTTTCGTGAATTCGTATTCTGTAAGAAAGTCAATATTAGTAAATATTAAAGAACACAGGAAATATTAAAATTCAAAATGACAAAGAAATAAGAGCGTGACACTGTACTTTAATAAATGAAAACTTTGTTTGTCATGCGTATTAATAGTTTTTTCGTCACACGAATTTAAAGAAAAGAACTTTTTAAAAATTATTAAATTTAATAAAAATGTTATTAAATTTAATAATAGTTTAACAAATTCAAAATGGCAGCAAACTGAATTACTTACTGAAACAAATAAGATTTTTTTTGTTTTGTTTTGTTTAGAAACTTCAATATTCAGTTCCTTCGGAGTAGCGCATTGAAATTTCTAAAAATACACTTTTTTCCTCTTAAATTTTAATTAAAAATTGTAGTTTTCTTTATTTTTGAATACTTTTTGGCTTATCTTCTTGAATGTTTCAATCTTGGTTTTATCTCTCTATGTTGATTTTCATGTCTTGAAGAAAAGAAAAGTCAACATAAACTTTCTGAAGAAACAGATTTTGTTTTATCTTGCTGTAAGCTTAACATAATTCGATTGTATTTTCTTTATTCCTTTCCTGAAATAACCTCTTTCTAACTTAAAGAACGTATACAGTTACAACTATTTGAGGTATAACGTTACTTATCTTAATGTCATTATTGATTAATAACATTAAGGTAAACAATGTATGCGAATTTCTATATTTTGTTGTATCTTTCTTAGTTACATTGTCATCACTGTAGTTATTGTTATTATTGATTTATAACAAGTTAAGTCACAAAGCATACAAATTTATATCCTTTCTTAAGTATCTTGTTCATGTTTATATTTTGTTACTTATATTATTCGTTTCGTGTTATTAATCAATAATAACAAAAAAGCTGTATATTTTTCTGTTTTAGAAAAATTATTTTTCTTAAATTAGAACAAAGTTTTAATCACCAGAACAGATAGAAACGAAATGTTATCGATCTGAAACTAACAAAACAATAAGCCAGAACAGGGCCGTCGAGACCTCTTATAAGGCCTGTGGTAGAGCGGGTCTCCGTTTGTCCCTTAATGAGCTCCTTTAGTCTTTTGTTTTTCTAATAAATGAAATATGTATAATTTTTTATTAACAGAAAGCAATCTCAAAGATTTTAATTTTTGTTAGTAAAAATAACATTGATCTTATAAGAATAAGAACCACTACAAGCCCCTAAGTTTTCTCGAGATCCATAAAAGAATCTTCAGCAGAACCCGTAAAAAATCCTAATTCTCCCTCTCTAGAAGGCTCTGAGCTAGACACTAGTTTTTTATTCACTAACATAAAAAAGTGACAAATTTTGTTAAGTTTATATGAAATATCGTCACAGTTTGCCGCTGAGTTTTGTAATATTTCATTATAAAAATAAATATATTTACATACGACAAAATGGGTCACTATATTATGAACAGTTACAAAAAAATATACTGTATTAGCATTAAAAATCAAATATATTTTTTTTATTAAAATTTAGAATAAATTCGTTGATTTATTAAAGCAAAAGAACTCTTCTTAACTGTAATGAAACTATATCTGTTAACTAAATTTGATGACTGAAAGTAATAAATTAATAACTATATTTATTATTCATGAAGTATGCTTAATAATATACTTGTATAGCGCGTGTTTTCAGTAAGGCAAGGGCATTTTATTAAAATTTCATAAAATACTTGTTCTAAATACTGGAGAAACAATTGAAAATGTCTTAAAATAAAACCCAGGCCAAAAAGTCCTGTGTTAGGTCTATTAGGTCTTGTCACAGGGCTATATTAAGCCCTATGATGGCCTATATTAAGCCCTATGATGGATCCTCACATTTACGGGATATAAAGACGTTTATTACAAATTATTCCTTCCATTGAGTTTATTGTTTTAAAAAATCTTTATTTAACTTTTATTATGACATAATATAATCTTTAACTCTTTTTAATATGCTGGCATTTCAAGAAAGTATATGATCAGTGCCTCTCTCACCTCAGAAAATCCCTGCTTAATAACGCTATGTACAGTACTTATAAAAGTACGTGTTAGAGACATAATTCTGTTGTTAACTGTCATTAAAAGAGAACTGTATTCTTATAAGTTAGTTATTGATAAGTATTGTTAATGAAGAATACCGATAGTTTACAAATTTAAATCAAAAAATAGAAAATATTCTGAAAACTTAAAAATAGACGAAGCGAAAATAGAAACAAATACATTTACGCTATCAAATAAATCATTGAATACATTTTAATTACAATAATGTTATTAAATCGCTAACAAAAACAAAAAAATCATATAAAATAACGGAGAAAGGAACTTTACTAATTAATACATTTAATGGTACACCGAAAATATATATATTTAAAATTTCTTAACAGTTTTAGTTTTCCAATATTTGTTCATGTAATTTGAATATTTAATGCCTCATTTTTTATTGTTATTATATTCCTCTATTGGTTTAATTAGTTTACTCAAAATTAAATACCATCAAGTCATTTTTATAATTAAAACCGCAATTACATCAAATAATATTAAATCTACTAATTACAATTAACTAAATTGTAACATTAGTTAATACTAACGTTAATAGTAAAATAGTACGGTAATTATATTAGTCGGATAATATCTAGGGATTGTCGTAATTACTTTTTTGCATTTATCTTTCTATTTTATCTTTTAATTAACGAAATTAGACGATTTTAGTGCAATTTAACGTTTCTGTGCAGTTAAATATTCATTATATTAAATCGTATTATATAATACTTAAAAAGTTTTGAAGTATTATATACTTATTTATACAATTTATAGTACTTCAGAACTGATAAAAACAACAATAGCTTGATTAAAATTTCTTTTATAAGCATTTGAAGAGGTTAAACTACATAATAATATCACAAAATTCAATTTAAATTTCTTTCAAGAGAAGCTGAAATGTAGACTCGTTGTTAGTATGGCCTCTCTTCCTCTTTATCAATGATTTCATCTAACGTTACCAAGAGTATTGCAGAAAAAGTTACTGAAGTATCTTTTTGCCAGTTAAGAGTTGTATGTGCCAGTGATTATTCTCTGCGGCATACAGTATAATCTTTAAGTTGAACGATGCTTTAATAACTTTTGTTGCAATGCTACGATTTTTCACTGTAGTTGCTCTAAACATCGATTACAATATAATTTTGATTGGTAAAGATACCTTAGAAAAATTTTTCTGTGCTGTGATTCTTCATTGAGGCATATAATCTCAAGTTGCAAAGATGCCCTTCTAGAGATAAGAGATTGAACATTATCCTATATGAAAACTACAATGACAAAGAACGTGTTCTCAATATCAATTATCCTTCCTTTATATGCATTCCTTGATATATATAGGATAACTGATAGATTCAAAATTTAAGGAAGCCAAGTTGAACGGATAAAAAAGTTTTAGAGCGAATTTAATAAAATTTCCACCTTATGTGACCGATAATTCATAATTTTAAACAAACAATAAACAATGATTTTAACTAAAAAATTTTTGGAAAATTTACTATTGTTTTCCTCTCATTTTGGAGTTGCCAGGACCCTTTGGACCCTTTCTGAGTGCACCACTAATATTTGATATATATATATATATATTATCAAATATTAAAAATTATTATATATATATAGTATAAAGTATATGAAGAGCTGTGAAAGCTTTATTATCATGGTAGTTTTCATAATGTTCAATATTCCGTCTCGACAAAGACATCTTTACAACTTGAGATCATGAGATTATTTACATATATAATGTTTTTACATATATACAATGTCAAGTAGCAACGATGAAAATTTTTTTCAACGCTGTGATTTTTCATTGAGGTATATAAGATGCCCTTGAAAAAAGACGATGTTTATTTCTCTAAATCTCAACAAATTAAAAGAATTTAAAAGTATTAAGATTAAGAATTTCCTTAATTTTAATCCTTATAGATCCTTAATCCTCAGATATCTGTTAACTAAATTTGATGACTGAAAGTAATAAATTAATAACTATATTTATTATTCATGAAGTATGCTTAATAATATACTTGTATAGCGCGTGTTTTCAGTAAGGCAAGGGCATTTTATTAAAATTTCATAAAATACTTGTTCTAAATACTGGAGAAACAATTGAAAATGTCTTAAAATAAAACCCAGGCCAAAAAGTCCTGTGTTAGGTCTATTAGGTCTTGTCACAGGGCTATATTAAGCCCTATGATGGCCTATATTAAGCCCTATGATGGATCCTCACATTTACGGGATATAAAGACGTTTATTACAAATTATTCCTTCCATTGAGTTTATTGTTTTAAAAAATCTTTATTTAACTTTTATTATGACATAATATAATCTTTAACTCTTTTTAATATGCTGGCATTTCAAGAAAGTATATGATCAGTGCCTCTCTCACCTCAGAAAATCCCTGCTTAATAACGCTATGTACAGTACTTATAAAAGTACGTGTTAGAGACATAATTCTGTTGTTAACTGTCATTAAAAGAGAACTGTATTCTTATAAGTTAGTTATTGATAAGTATTGTTAATGAAGAATATCGATAGTTTACAAATTTAAATCAAAAAATAGAAAATATTCTGAAAACTTAAAAATAGACGAAGCGAAAATAGAAACAAATACATTTACGCTATCAAATAAATCATTGAATACATTTTAATTACAATAATGTTATTAAATCGCTAACAAAAACAAAAAAATCATATAAAATAACGGAGAAAGGAACTTTACTAATTAATACATTTAATGGTACACCGAAAATATATATATTTAAAATTTCTTAACAGTTTTAGTTTTCCAATATTTGTTCATGTAATTTGAATATTTAATGCCTCATTTTTTATTGTTATTATATTCCTCTATTGGTTTAATTAGTTTACTCAAAATTAAATACCATCAAGTCATTTTTATAATTAAAACCGCAATTACATCAAATAATATTAAATCTACTAATTACAATTAACTAAATTGTAACATTAGTTAATACTAACGTTAATAGTAAAATAGTACGGTAATTATATTAGTCGGATAATATCTAGGGATTGTCGTAATTACTTTTTTGCATTTATCTTTCTATTTTATCTTTTAATTAACGAAATTAGACGATTTTAGTGCAATTTAACGTTTCTGTGCAGTTAAATATTCATTATATTAAATCGTATTATATAATACTTAAAAAGTTTTGAAGTATTATATACTTATTTATACAATTTATAGTACTTCAGAACTGATAAAAACAACAATAGCTTGATTAAAATTTCTTTTATAAGCATTTGAAGAGGTTAAACTACATAATAATATCACAAAATTCAATTTAAATTTCTTTCAAGAGAAGCTGAAATGTAGACTCGTTGTTAGTATGGCCTCTCTTCCTCTTTATCAATGATTTCATCTAACGTTACCAAGAGTATTGCAGAAAAAGTTACTGAAGTATCTTTTTGCCAGTTAAGAGTTGTATGTGCCAGTGATTATTCTCTGCGGCATACAGTATAATCTTTAAGTTGAACGATGCTTTAATAACTTTTGTTGCAATGCTACGATTTTTCACTGTAGTTGCTCTAAACATCGATTACAATATAATTTTGATTGGTAAAGATACCTTAGAAAAATTTTTCTGTGCTGTGATTCTTCATTGAGGCATATAATCTCAAGTTGCAAAGATGCCCTTCTAGAGATAAGAGATTGAACATTATCCTATATGAAAACTACAATGACAAAGAACGTGTTCTCAATATCAATTATCCTTCCTTTATATGCATTCCTTGATATATATAGGATAACTGATAGATTCAAAATTTAAGGAAGCCAAGTTGAACGGATAAAAAAGTTTTAGAGCGAATTTAATAAAATTTCCACCTTATGTGACCGATAATTCATAATTTTAAACAAACAATAAACAATGATTTTAACTAAAAAATTTTTGGAAAATTTACTATTGTTTTCCTCTCATTTTGGAGTTGCCAGGACCCTTTGGACCCTTTCTGAGTGCACCACTAATATTTGATATATATATATATATATTATCAAATATTAAAAATTATTATATATATATAGTATAAAGTATATGAAGAGCTGTGAAAGCTTTATTATCATGGTAGTTTTCATAATGTTCNTCGCCCGTGCACGCTAAGTGACTTTCATTACAAGCATTTAGCTTTCCGAAGTCTATAACAACAATTGTTTGGCATTGACGGCAGCGAATTTCGCGCTAATAAGCTGCCTCGACTTAGGTCGGATGGCCGAGCAGTCAAGGTGATAGCCTACCGCTCTGGGGGACCCGGGATCGAATCCGGACAGGTCGAATAATCCCCAGATTTTTTTCGGAGGGTGGGCCGTCCGGATATGTCGGGTCCCGTCCCTCACCACTCTGTTGCCCCATTGTGGGCCTGGCCGTACCCATAATGGGCTTGCAAAAAGATGCCCTCTTAGTGCCCACAGGACGGAGAGTTTTAAAAAATAATAATAAATAAAAAATAAATGAAAAAAAGCTGCCTCAACTTGTTCGATTATGTTATCAACTCAATTTCATATTTATTTTCACATTTTCACTTCGCGGTCCTTCTCTGTTCTTTTTCCGTTATTTACACGTGTAGGTCATTTCATTGTTATCCACATTTGATATCATCACTTGTCACATACTGCCATGACGCTCGTGTCTGTCCGCTACAACTGTAAAAAATTAACGCGATTGGCGAAGCGTAGTGACAGTGGGCCAATAGAGAGCAGTGTCCTTGCCATGATGCAGCTTGCGCGCCAATTTTCGTACGTGCGTTAATCAAGCCAAATAGTTTGGCCGAATATTCGGCTATTCGACCACGCTCCTGGCCGAATATTCGGTATTCAGCCTGAGGCCGAATATATTATTCGTTGCAACGCTGGTTATTAAGGTTTAGAGCCTTATTCTTATAAATAAATCCTTAATCCTTATATGGTCTTAAAGGGTTGAAGAATTTTTAAAGATAGCTTTATTCCTCAAACCTACAAATTTTATTGATTATTAATTGATTATTTTTTCCCCCTAATATTAAATTTAATAACTATTAAAACAAATAATATGGAAATAAATTTTGGAATTTATTTATTTATAATTATGCTTTTTAGCAAATTTTTAGAAGCTGAAAAAATAGTTTTTAGATGTTTTTAGAATATTTTCAGATGTTCTAGAAAGCAATAAATGTATATATTAAAAAAAGGTCAAAACTCATTGTAATAAAAGCTGGCAATACTGTTACTAGACTTTCTCGGCCTTCTTTATTTGTTTCCATCCCTAATAATTGCTACCATTATCTTTATACGTCTTCATATTGATTCAGAAGATATGACCCCATCCCCTTAATATCTCTCGAACAACTGTTCGATTTTCCTGAAAATTTCTAGAAATGTTTCATTCTAATACACAAATCCCCTTGAAAAAATTCAGAAATTTTCAACAAATGATATAAGAGTTAATAAGTTTCAAATTGGATGAAAAAAATCATTTTTCGCCTCACAGAAATCGATTACTAGTTAACTAATGGTTTTTAAAAATGCAGAAAAAACTTCACTTTTTCTGAATTTTTAAAATAATTTTTGAACATTTTTAGGTGTCTTCGGCAAGTTAAAACCATCAAAAATATTTGAAAATAAGACGAATATATTCGTCTAATGGTAGGAAATTGAAATATTTATACGTTTTTAGAATATGGAAATCATCAAAAAATACTAAAATAATCGAAATATATTTGTGTAATAATCAAAAAATTTAATTACATAATTTTAATGTATAAGCTTTGTGAAATAACCTGACTATTTATGAATATTTTCACAGTTTATAATGAAAAATAAATTAAAAACTATAAAATAATTAAATATATTT
>NW_019384857.1:259214-287181 GCF_000671375.1 Centruroides sculpturatus
ATAAAAAGATAAAATTAAAAAAAAATAATAATAAATATAAGTAATAGTAATTAAATTACATTACAGTAATATATTTTTTAAATACAAAATAAAAATTATCCTACAAATAATTAAAGATTAGTGGAAAAATCTTGTTGTTATTTTAAATCTTATTTTCCTCGATTTAAAATCTTTAAATCCTATTAATTACGTTCGTATTTTTGAAAGAATTGATTTAATTTTAAATATTTATTCATATATTCGAGTATTTTTATTGGTAAGAAAGAAATTAATTGAATTTAAGATGAAAATTTAAATAAATATTAAAGAAAATTGCTGAATTAATAAATATATTTATTTAAGTTATAATTAATAGTGCAATTATTAATTTAATAATAATAGTAATTTAAATTTAATTAAAATTAAGCTAAAACTATTTTTATTTTACGCTTGTATTAATGAAAATAAAAAAATTTAAATTAATTTTTAACTTCATTACCCTTTCGAATTTCACTATAAAGCTCTATTATTGGTTGACGTTATTTAAAAAATATAATTAATATAAATTAGCTAATAATTTTATTATTTTTCGTAAAACTAGAAATTAAATGCTAACAAATTAAAAGGAATGTTTATTTTCTTATTAAAATGAACGATGTTTTAATTTTTTAGTATATAAAATTATAAATTGTTTTTTAATATTAATTTACACTAAATTTATATAAAATTTTTATCTATATTAAAATAAACATTAATTTTTCGTATTTTTTCTTAGGAATAGAAGCTACTGGTTTTATATAATGTGAATTCCCTTATGAAAATTAGTGTGTATTTTAATATATAATTTTAATTCAGATTCAACTACATTTTATACATCAATTACACTGAAATAAACACAAATTTTAGTGTAAATTAAATGAGATAATTAAAAGACTTGAAAAATAAAACACATTTTTATTCGTCATTTACACTGAAAATGTTGACTAAACAGTGTTTATTTTGAATAATTCGAAATAATTAGAAATAATCTAAGAAAATGGAAGTAAGTAAACAAAAATTTCGGTGAAATGCATTATATTTTTTTATAATTAGCAATAATAAATTAGTAAATATGAAAATAAATTACTGATTATTTGGAAAAAACATAATTAAAACATTATTTCGATCATTTATTCTTAATAGTAAAGTATTATTAATCACGAATATAATGAAAATAAAGGAAATTAAGTATTGTATTCTTGCTAAATTGGTACTTATTTACTTTGAATTCGAGTGGAAGAAACGAAACTTACTTTAAAGGATTAAGGTTTAACAAGATACGCTCCATTAACTAAAGCAAATTGCGAGGCACACAACAACATACTTTAGTAGAATTTTTATGAGAAAGCAATTCCTAAATCAAAATCAATGTTTAAAGTATACAAAACTCAAAAATTATTGCTTTACTATATAAATTTCCAAAAAGTTTTATTAATTAGATATTACGTGATTAATATTATAATAAAATAGTAAAAAATTAATATATTATGCTTTATTAATTTGTATTAAATTATAAGATTTTTTAACAGTAATTAATTGGTAAATGTGATCAATGATTTTTATACAGCAAAACAAATGATTTTTGTACGTTAAATATAATTATTTTTAATTTTAATATAGAAAAATAATAATATATCATCTTAATGAATTATTATTGATTGCATTCGTATCTTTACAGAAATTACAACATTGATTCTAGTAATTAATGAAAATTTTATGTTAATTACAAGCGGTATTAATTTATAATACGTATGATTTACTAAATTTTAATTCTGCTTAGAATATACAAAATTTACAGAGTTAAGTATTATATTATCCTTTAGCATCAATAGTAATTATTTAGAAAAGTAATAATTTCAGTAAAGTATTATTAATGGCACCAAAGATTAAATCATGTAAATAATTCATAATATAAAATGAGAATTATGAAGCTTGAATATCTGATTTAGAAGAATGAATAACTGAATAGTTATTCCTATTCTGCATATTTATTCATATGAATTATTCATTGAGTAATGAAACGTTCCATTTCTTTAAATTCTGCTTCTGTTTAAAAGAAAAATAAATAATTATTCTTTCTTATAATGACAAAGGAATAATTAGTCTTCTGTTTCTAATAGATGAAAGAATAACTGAATAGTTTTTTTTCTTAAAAAAATGAATATTTTAAAGATATAATCGCTTAATTCTCGTGGAAATCTATGGTAATATATCAAAACATTCTTAAGTAATAAAATTTTTGAAAATTTTCTATAGAATTTTAAATAGTTTGCTTATTCAATGTAAAATATAAAATAATGTATTGTGAATAGAAGAAATAGAATAAATCTTAGAAAAGACATGAAAAGTAATAATAAACATCTAAAAATTTCAATAATTAAATAATAAATTTTAAAATTATGCTATGCAAGAAAATTAATATTTTACTTTTGATAAGTCCGTAGAAAATAATATTTACAAATAATTAATGCACAAAACAGAAGAATAATTAGATTTAAATAAGAGAAAATTGCAAGAATTATTTTCCGTCATACTAATAATTAGTAATTGCAAATATCTTATAAGATACAACTCATAATAATTGTATAAAGGTCTCCATTTTAAGTTTTGTAAACACAGATTTTGCTTTTATTTTAATAAATAAAGCGTTGAATAAATTAGTAACATATTCGAATCTCCTATTCAACAATAATTCATAAATTATTAATTTATTTATGAAATATCATTGTTTACCAAATAAATAAAAATATATTATTTATTATTTTGACAATTTATTTTCATCGTTTGTTTCTTTTATCTGTGTAACAAGGAAATAATATATTATGTATATTTAATAACTATTTTCTTTATTCTAAGTTCCGTCTTTGTTCATTTTCAAATATTTTCTAATAAAATAATAAAAAATTAATTTTTATTTATTGAAAATTGCGTTTTTTTTTCTTTTTTTCATAAATAAATTCTTGGAAATTTTTAGAGTAAAAGAAGTAATAACAATAATTAATTGAATATTTAGTAGATATTGGAAATAAAATTGAATGACTTTTTTTACAACATTATTGATTTCTGTACAGAAAAGTTTGTACAGAAATCAATAACGTTATAAAAACGATTTTGCAACTAGTAGATTCCAGTTCCTTCTGTTATGTCTCGGAATCTTTAAATACGTTAACATAAGAATTAAATTAGTTGGAATCCTTTGAAACAAGAGTCCCCGATGCCTTCGTAGCTCTTGCTCCTTTGTGGCTTAAATAAAAACAATTAAATACAAACAAATGCACTTAAATTAAACTCAAGAAATGACGAAAAAATGTGTAAAATCATGTTCTTCTTATATAGAAAATTAGAACTTGTTTCATATATCCCGTGTACAACAGAATGCATAAATATGTCCCGCTGCGTAAATTTCAGTTTGTCTAAACCATTTTTGCAGTCTTAAACGTGTTTGAATCTATCTTTTGAGGAGTTAAGTATGCTTAAAGTTATTTTTGATGAGCGCAAACATTTAAACTGTTTGCAGCTTAAAACATTCTTGAATTATTGATTATACATTTAAATAGGTTTAATCAGTAATGATATAAGCTATTTAAACAGTGTGGTCCAAAAGTCAGCTAACCGTTTATTCGTTTTATCACATATAGCTTAAACAAACCGGTTTGAACAGTTCTTAAACATACATCCCGGTTAACTGAATTTTGAACCCCTCTGTTTATTTGAGTACGATAACAATGCAATTTCTTACATTGACTAAGTGTATATAATCAAGTTAAAACATTATTGTTATAGTCTCAGCTTATATATTAATATCTTTTTTATTATTACATTCTTGTACATAAGTCATTAAGAGGAAAAATTAAATTTTGTAAAATAATATATCGCATATATTTTCAAAAACATTAATTAAATTTTTACAAGTTTCAATTTAAAAAAGACCTTAAAAATTTATTTTTAGATGTTTTAATAATATATAAGAATATTTTCATCTTATTTTGCATTTCTAATAAAGCTGATATCTTGATAATTTATCATCTTTATCCGTAATTCTGTCTATATAATGTATCTAATGTTCTGTCTATATATCCATTATAAAAGAGTAAAGGGCTGTTTTCTAATAAAAGTTCGTCTAGTTCTTTAAAAAAAAATAAAATCTACAGAAAAAACAAACTAATTTCAGGAAATGCTTTAAAATTTAATTTGTCTCATCTGTTGCAAGTTTCGAATAGAAATAGTAAAGAAGTAAATGAGAAAACATCATACCTCTCTTTCTTTTTGTTTCTTGGGGAATTAAATTAACAGGAATTCTTATAGAACTTCTAATTTTAAAAGTAGATGTAATCCTTTTAATTTGATCAATTTGTATAATGAACTGATAAAAATTCAATCAAAATAAAATAACTTATTTCTTTTCTTACTTTTGTTTCGTGTAATTTTTACCTTTTCTCTAAAAGTTCTCAAGATATGGTAATTTATTAACAGTTTTAAGAAATTAATTACATATTTAAATAACGGGGATTTTAAACTTCATTATTAATTGCTGGGTCTATCTTTATTAATTATTATTTTAAAAAATTTTTCTGCTTCATTATTATTATTCTCGAATCTGAAAGCATTAAAATTTTGCATAATTAAATACTAGTCTCTATATAACTAGATCAGATATAACTAGTCTCTTGCATGATATTTATATTTAATTACACGATAATAATATACCAATTACTAATATTTGTACCTTATACTTCATGTACTTAACTATGAATAGTTAGTTACAGAGAATGAAATATCTGTATTCTCATGAGTTATCATATATTTTTTGCAATTAAATATCAATATCAAATGCAGAACGAGATCCCATGTGAGTTATTTCGTATAATTAAATATGAGACTTGTGGTACTGTACCTGATACTGATACTTAATACCACATGTAAGAAGGAATACATATACCTGTTATGTAAATATCAGATTTTATTTAGTTACAGCAACGCGACATGTGGGCGATCAGTCAAGGGGGAGGACGCCTCCTGGGGAGACTTTCATGGAAAGTGACCTTATTTAGGTAGTTACAAACATGAAGAAAACCCATAAAAATCCATGTGGCTAGCCCGTTGACCAGGTGCGAACCCAAGACCAACTACCAATGTTCAGTGGTTTTATTCACTCGGCCACTAGTGGGCCGTGAATATGAGACATTCTCATGAATATAGTCGCATATTCATGAATTCATATATATAGCATTCATATATTCTTGAATTCATATATATATGGCACCAGTATATAGCCCTGACGAGAAGATGGAAGACATTGTTGCAGCAATAAGGAACCTGCCCTTATAGGGGCTCGAGAGCCTTTCTTTGAAGTAAATTTGTTTTTTTGCAAGGACATATCACTATGGTACGTGGAGGAGGAAATATGAAAAATTCTTCCCAAATAAAAAGATTGATTGATCGGATCCGGTTGGATCGTTGGGACAGAGCACGTAGGGAAATGTGGTTAGGCAAGGGGACCCGGAGATTTTATCGTGACCCCTAACCACAATTCTTTCCACGAGACTGCCAATATAAGAAATCAGGTAATACATTCAAAACACTGAATCTAGTATGTACTTGGCCTGACGAAACAAGTTCAGGGTATAAATATATAAGGCAGTAAGTACAGTATAAATAAATAGATATATACTTTTTATTTTCTTATATCACTGCATCTTTTATATGATTCGTTTTTATCTGGTATTTATTATCTCATACCTTATATTTTATTAACTTATATACCACATACGTGTTACCTTTTATGTGCCTTATAGCTGTTTAATTATGCCAAGAACATCAAAGGTTCACGACATAATTTAAAAAGATAAAAGATATATACGATATTTGCTACTTTGTCATCAGATATATCAATATTTATAATTTTATTTTTCAAGTGATTCCAATTACTTTAAGAAAATTTATTTCATGAGCCGTACAATAAATGTCTCGTATTTTTTGCTTTAATCTTCTTCATAACTATGTCAATATCATAAAATCTAATAGAGAAATACCATAAAAATGTTTTTAATAATAAATAATTTTATGATAGTGATCATTTCTATATTTATATTTAATAGTAAAGGAAAACTAATTTTTTAAAACTAGAAACTTGTCAGTAGATGTTTATATTTTAATATATAATAACCACATTTATTCCATTTATCTATTCTTTTAAATTTTTTTAAGTTAATAAATGAATATTTTATGAGAACATCTAAACATTGCTTTCTTAATCTTTACATATTTATAATTCGACAATATATACTGTATTGTTAAATTATATATGTAATATATAATAAATTATTCATTTTAATATCATTCTCTAGGGAGTTTATATATTTTTAGAGCTTTTTAAATTAAATATTTATTGTTCTTTAATATAAAACTACAATACTTTATGATATTTTCATATATATATAATCGCTTTAAATTTAAATTTGCTTATTTGAAACATCACAAAGAACATGTTGCTTCTCAACATATTCTTCATTTTTCCAGATTTATTTTATTTTTATGCTTTCATAAAGTATATTTTACAAATTTTTGCAGTTTTTTAATGCAAAAGATTTTTAAAAATCTAAGAATTTTAACATCAATTTAATCAAAATAATATTTGGAACAGCAGTCTCAAAATAATAAAAATATTTAAAAGGACATATCCAAGCTAAAAATGCTTTATTTAAAATAAAAAATTGGATCAGTAGAAATTAATCAAGAATGAATTCATTGCATTCGTAGCGCTAGATATATAGTTTTGTAAAAAAATTACCTTAAAATTATAGATTTGGTCCCATTCAAACTTTTCATAAGTTATCTTAAAGTTTACAAGTAACAAATCAGAAAACAAATGGTTCTATTGTTTTAAATTTCTACAAAAATCAGTGAAAATTGCAAAATAGTCATCAAAAACTTTCTTTGAAATACGTCCAATAGTTCAAAAAAAGAGAAAATGATAAATATCTTTACAGAATTCTTTACCGAAATTACAATTTACTTCAAATGTTCTTTGTTCAGAATTTTGAAAAAAAAATACTGTCTAAATATACAGCTTCACTGATGTTTAAATTTCTGACTAAAATGTCTCGTTATATTATTACAAATGGTAAACTGCGTACCATTCGATGGTGACGATAGTGCTGGTACAGATAGTGACATTCATGTTCGCGTTGATAAGAAATCGGAGACAACGAAAAATCAGACTCGTACTCGGGAGACATCTGACCTCAACGATCACATGTGGTTCTATTTATCGTTATCTACTTATAGTTTTCTCAATTGTTGTGTAATAGTCACATAGTATTTGTTCTAGTTTTATTATATTTTGGAGATTTTGTGAATGGAGATTGCAACTATATACCTTAGGGCAGTGTTTTTCAACCTTCTTGAATACGCGACCCCGTTACAAGTTAAAAAATTCTGACGACCCCTCAAGGCCATATTAAAACTATATCAGTGATTTTAAAAACTACGTATTTAAATTCTTTCTGTTGAGACCAGGGCTGTGGAGTTGCGTAAAAATCTACCGACTCCAACTCCGACACCGACTTTTCCTTACCATCCGACTCCGACTCCGGCTAAAACACCAAAACTCCACGACTCCGACTCCGGCTAAAACACCAAAACTCCACGACTCCGACTCCGACTCCGACTCCACAGCCCTGGTTGAGATCTAAATATCGATCGAAAAACCAATTGTACTGTAAAACAAACAGGCCCAGCTTTCTCAACGAAATTGTAGTTTTTTTATTGTAGTGTAAGACCTACAAACACTTGTCTTTCTCTTTTACCCGCGACTCCCGTGTAAGGCTTTGCGGCTCCTCTAGGGGTCGCGATCCACAGGTTGAAAAACACTGCCTTAGGGAAATGCATCATAATTAAAGAATAAAGAATAATAACAGTAAAAAGTTTCAGCCATATGACTCTTGGGCCACATGACTGAAACTTCTTACTCTATTCTTTTATTCAACGCTTTCTGATAAAATCAACAATAATCTGAAATCCGAGTGTGAAATGGCCAGACCGCTTCTCGAGAAAATCTAAGCCCGACACTAAATTTCATGAAACCATTCAGGAGCTGAAGAGGTACATAGAAGTTAAATCGAGTACAAAGAAACTTGTGCATTTTTATGCAAGTGAAATAAGAATTAGCGTGTTTACTTCAAGTTTCAAGAACATAGTAGAAGATTAATGAACCATCTAAGAAAAAATAACCTTAGAAATCTTTCACTGGAAAAAGAACTTCTAATAAAAGTGAACATGAATGAATTTCTTCAAGAGTTTTTCAAGAAATCAAGGAGACTGCTATATAAACTGTTGAGATAGTAAGAATTAACCTTTAGAAACAGACTTCAATGACTTGACTTAATATACCAACATTGCATTTCAGAAAATAGTGTAAATGGTATAAATTTGTTACAAATAAATGCCTATTTAGGATATTCTATTGATAAAGTACTTGTTAGAAATCTTTTTTCTCTTGAAATTGCAGAATGTTTTAGGTTAAGCTCATGTAGAAATTATACTTTAACGAAACTGATGAGACTGTAGGCACTTTTTTATGTGTAAAAAAGAAAAAGATGTAAAGCCTCGATTGCTAAAATAGCCTCCATAAATTTATTTTTCTGGCTAAATGACTGGTATACTATTAAGACTCAGGATACAACTAATGTATGCATTCCTATATAAAAAGAAATTTAAAACATAATAATTTCAGGTTGATAAAAGAATGCAAAATTGTTGTATTAATTACTAATTTTAAATATCTCATTTTCATATAAATTACATATCCTCGAATATATATGTTTTTTAAAGTTTATAACTAAATAAAAATTATTTAAAATGTATTTATCTTAAATATTTTATAAACTCGCTTTTTGAATGTAAATAACGATGTGCAGGATGGTCCATTTTTAATGTTTCGGGAAATCTCTAGAAAAATATGCATCCTATAAAAGATGTTTCAGGACAAATTTGTTTGATATCAAAGACATTATCTGTTTCCTCATGGTAAAAATGAGGTCAAATTTTTTCTTAAATGGGAACCTCAATTTTTTACTGCATATTCTAATTGTACATAAAAAAATTAATACACTTTTATCTAAACTATATTTTTTGAGAGATGTAATTATCAGAAGTTGTAAGCTTTTGGAGTTATGAGTTCGGTTTATATGGAGTTCCTTACAGTGAGTCTGACTCTACATCCAATTTATTCAGCAAATCAACAAATATATAAATGCTATATTCTCAATAGAAGAGAAATAGTTAGTATAAAAGAGAAAAGAAAAAAGAGATAGTGTGACAAATTAGGGTAGAAGAGTGTTGGCAACAGATAGACAAACAGAGGAGATATTACTTATTGTGGAGTACGCTCGACTTCTTTTTCTATATAATCTCGAGACAAAATTTTCCAGACTTTATCATCACTGGGCTAATTCTTGATCTTACTTTTCAAATCAGGGAAGAACTAAAACACATGTGCTAAAACACCATTTTCATCTGTTGAAACATTTCTTAGAGTTTGGTTGGACATTTCCCGTTTCAGTAAATAATGATGCGATAGAATGTCATAATACTGGAAAAATTTCTATCGGGGAATCGGTTAATGTACAGATTATATGCATCCGTTATACTTCTATTGGTTTTCTGCAACCGTAAAACGTATTCTTCTAGTTTCAATTAATTCAATACTATCGAATCGACGTCATTTACAAACAGCGCCTACGAACCAAACTCATACCTTCAAACTTATAACTTCTGATAATTACATCTCTCGAAAAAAATGTTCTAGATAAAAGTTATTAGTTTTTTTTATATAGAATTAGAATATTCAATAAAAATTGGTATTTCCATTTGAGAAAAAGAGTTCGACCTTATTTTTAACCGGTAGCAAGATCATCTAAGATGCAACTAAGGTCAAAACGGCCAGATTGGGCAAAAAATCACCAATTGACCTACTCTTAGAGGCGTTTCAGCCACCAGAAAAAGTGTTTCAGAGTTGGTCGCTAAATTGGTCGAGTTTAGTTTATGGTTTGTAACAGTCTCATTGTTGCCATTTTATAAGTACAGTAAATTAGTTTTAATCATTGTTGACTCTTTATGGCATATATTTGTATACCACATATGTTTGGAGTTCTTGATATTTTCATTAATAGTTATAAATACAGTTTACTAATGGCATATATAATACTGTATTAACCAATGTTTAGAGTTGCCATTTTGTAACTTAGATTAAATAACTAGAAAATGTCTTTCATAATATTTATATTTGACGTTTTTGACATTTTTATTGAAAATTTTTAAAACACTACTATCAATAACCTAACTAATATTAAATACCAACATTTACCATTTTTTAATAACTTTAGCTTAAAAATTTTTTAAACTTTTTCTCTTTATGAAAATTTATTGCCGTATTTTGTTGTCATAAAAATTTTTAATTTCTAAAGGCTTACGTGTAATATTTTATTCAATGCCTAGAAATTAAAAATGCTATTTTAATTTGCGATTGGTGACTTTGGGCTACTTCATCACCAAGTTTAGCTACATTTTTCTTCGACTATCTTGCAGCTCTGCTAATAGTGTCGTCTTGTCTTCCACTAACATTAAACAAATCAGGTCTAGAAGAGATTTTGTAGGATACGTATTTTTCGAAATATTTCCCAATAACATTATAAATGGATCACCCTGTATATTTGCATAATAAATTATTTCATTTTTTCTATTAAAAAAAACACTTCATATGCAAATATCAAAAACTATCGCTAAGTTTTCTTAAAAATGTGTTTTATTTTATTTAAATCTGTTTGAATCAAAGAAATGTCCATTAATATAATTGAGGTGTAAAGTCTCAAAACTAATAAAATTCCCTTACTTTAATTTTCTTTTAGGGCCAAAGTTTGATTTAAAAATAAATTTATTTTTAAATTCAGATTATTTTGTGCTCAAATTGTTAAACATATAACAAAAATTTCTATATTTTTAAATAAATTCGTGTAATTACTGCATTTTGATTTAAATGACTTTTTTAAAAGTTGGTCGTTTTTTCAAATGATAACGTGGAGTTGGCTGTTTTTGATTGCTACTTGGATGAACTTTGCCAGTTTTAGAGCTTGTTACTTAACCGTGACAAAAACTTTTAGAACGTGACGTAACTCAAATAACTTCAAGACAAATATAAATTTGTTAAAAATTTTACAAAGATTTGTATTATTTTATAGTGCAGTGAAAAGCCCACCGATTAGAAGGGAATATGCTCTAGTACTAACGTATTCCAGATTTTTCTCATAAATTTGTCGAAATGTTGTAGTGAATGTAAGTACTGTACTGTAAATGTATTATTTGATGCAGAAAACAAGTCACGTAAGAGCAAGTACAGTACATCACACAGTTGGGGTTCCTTCAGCAATGTTATCATTTTTGCTCTCCAAAGTTGTTTCCCTTAATTACAGTTGTAATTAATAAACTGAGAATAAAACAAATTTATGAATTTTTCAAAACACTTTAGATACTTTCCTCCTGTTTACTATCAGAATCCTTCTTAATTTGTCATTAGTAGTGACAAATGATCAAAATTTATAGAAATGCTTTGTCCTATCTGGACGCAATTTCTTTGTCTTGTTCCCAGTTTTTCTTCTGTCTGTAAATTTATTTAGGCTCTTGCACTAAACTACAATTAATCTAAGTTTATTTTAAAACATCTAAATAGTAAACTTAATAATATATTTAATATTTAATTAAAAATGTGGCAAGGCATGCAAACAAACAATTCTAATCTATTATCTTAATTTACTGAGTGATATGACCAATAATAGTTTTTGATTGGTTAAACTGTAGGCCTACTTGGCTAGATTTGAAACATAGTGGCTACGTAAGAGGCTGATTTTAACTTCAATTTTCATGTTTTTTTCTGTTTTGTGGTTAGTTTACAAACTTATCACAATCACATTAAAGGGAGTAGAATTATACCTATAATTCAGTGAATTTTTTTAGAAATTTGAATCTGTCCATATTTGAAACTGTACGCCTCAATTGTTCTTTTTAAGCTTTTACTAATGTTATTAATAAAGAAAAGATAAAATGGTAATTAACGAAAGGTATACTGATATGCCTTGTAATAGTATACATGTATATAGTGAAGTCATTAATATACTGATACAAGGTATACTACTTGGACTGCAATTTTCAAAAATTGCAAATCTATATATTCCTACTGGCGTCCGTCCGTCCAAACATGAAAAGCTTACGTGCAGAGGCCCCGATTAACTATATACAAACTTCCGGTTTTGATTGAAAGTCACGTTATTTCAATTCAAAACTTATCTTCGAACGGAGTTAGATACATGACCGACATGACTCTATTGTTAACAGGAAAAGTATGATATACAGGAGCAAGGTTACTAAAATTGATTGCATCGTAACGATATCACAATAAATAATTGATCGTGAATATATAATAGAAATATAATTGAAATAATAGAAAAGTGAATGTGTATTGAAGCTTGGATACAGTATAATGAAGTTTTCCGTCAAAGGAATCGGAGTTCGCTTCCAATTCGAGTTTGCTTCATAGTTACTTCAGGCCAGCGAGTATTTCTCGTTTTCTACTCATGTTGGCTTACCTAATGAGCTATATAACAAGTCTCAATTTTCCAATTACTGCAAAATTGAGACCTATTTATAAAGCCCACGCATTCTAGTAATGCTGATAACCACAAGAGAAAAATCCAATTTCAATTCAATTACAACAAATTGGGTAAAGTTTAAAGATTTCTCTTTTAAATTACAATCATTCAGGTTTATTAAATACTTTTTTTAAAAATTTATTTGTTACAGAAACAATTTCATTCTGCTTCACTAGAGAATAGGTAATTTCATTCGAATAGAAAACTTTTTAAGTCTGACCATTTAACAATTTAATTATAATCATGACTTTCTAAAATATTTTTCTGGTCAAAATTTATATTTAAGACTACAAAAAACTATATAAAAATTTATCATAAAAAGGAATTTAAAATCTTCAGAAATGGATAAGAAATTGAGCAGTTTGCGATCTACAGTTTAAAAAACATCCACACAAATTTGCTTAATACACATGAACTTTATAGAAATTACAAATACCGAAGCAAAATAAGTAAAGTAAGTAGATTTTTTGTTGCTTGAAATGCAGATAAACTTTTGATTTTATTAAATATTCTTTAAATTAATAAAATATTTACAATTTAGATGAAAGGTTTCTTAATTTTAAATTCAAGTTACAGAATGGTATTAATAAATAAATCAAAGGGAATTCTTATAAAGTTTTAATTGACAAGCAACTAAAAAACACTGATTTTACAGAAAATTAAACATAATACCTTTAAATAATATAAAATAAAATAAATTTACTCGATTTAATTTGCATAATTTAAATACAAACTCAGTTGAATTAAGCAATAAAAATGTTTTTCGTATTTATTAAATCTACATGATTTCAGCTTTAAAATTGGAAGATATTAAAATTTATACGAATTAATTAATGCTCGTCTAAAAAATTAAGTTTTGTGCAAAGTTCTTGTCATTAAATATTTAAAACGTTATTTTAAAATCAATATTTTGCATCGTTTATAAAACGTGCAAAGTTCATACACATTTGCTATATTTTTAATTTGTTTTAAAAAATTTACTGTTATTATTTTAAAATCTTGCTGAATAAGAAAATTTTTACATGACTATAATAATTAAATTGATCTAAAGAAAGTACTGTACTCTTTTGTCTACAGAAATATTTGTAATTATCTAAAAATATCGAATAATGAATTTAGTTTTAGACACGCTCATTTGCACAAACAAAACCAATTATTTTAATTAATAATTGTTAAATTAATAATTTATATGCATATAAAGTCGAAAGATTTTTTGGCATGTTATTTTTTGATCAATTTTACAAAATATCCTCCAGGAGAAACTTCCGAAAATATTTCTACTGATGCAATAATTAACATTTAAAAGAAATGTTGGATAGAAAAGATGCTCGAGGGAAATTACAGTTTTGTATCACTTATTACTCCTGAGGAACTGCAGGATATTTACTTTCGCCAAACAACATTTAAATGTTCTTTAATTAAACAAATAATTTTTTAATATAAATTTAAATATCCTTTTAAAACAATAGTAATATAAAAATTAATACATACCCGCTTATAACGTTGTAAATATTTATATTTAAATTGAAAGGTTTTGTTAAAGATCAAACATCGCTTTTTTATTTTCTATGTTTTATATTTATATATCTGATTAAAATATTTAAAATTTCATTAAAAGTTATAAAAATTTACATATTTTTATTATTTTTTGAATAAAAATATGGTTTTTATATGTTTAAGAGTATTTTTTGAAATGCTAATTTATACGTGATAAGATTAATACCGGTACAATTTAATAAACTTTCTCAAAAATAATACTTAATAATACTTTTTAATATTAANAAAAAAAAAAACAGAGACCATTTGCAAACAAACTGGTTACTTCTATAGTAAAATTCTATATCGTAGAATTCCAAATTAAAAAAAAATACAGTAGAATCTCTACAGTCCGTCACTCGCCAGTCCGATACGTCCAATAATCCGACACTGCGTAGAGCGGCACACATGAAATTTTCGTGTTACCATTTGTCGATGTTTGTGACAGAGAGTGATTAATATACTATACTGTACTGTACAGAACATACCGTGTTTCCCCGAAAATAAGAGATCCTCTGAAAATAAGACCTACCATAGGTTTTGCTGAATTGCTAAATATAAGGCCTCCCCCGAAAGTAAGACCTAGCAAAGTTTTTTTTACTCGTAACGGTCATCGACAGATGGTGGAAAGTGGCCGTTGGCTTTTTGAAAGTACAGCCACTGATTGGTCAGCAGACAATCACGCCACACGGCATGATTTGCATAAAACTATGGCTTGGGAATCACAGATTTGCATAACGTTACGGCTGGTGATGGCTAATTGGTCGGCCGGGAATCACGCCACATCACATTTGCATAGTGCCACGATCAGTAAGCACTAATTGGTCATCGAGCCCGATGTCGACGCTATAAAAAAGTTAAGTTGAAGCGAGAGTGGGAAATCACTCCAGCACGGGAATTTCGCCAGTTCGTTGCTGAGGCGTGATTGTAAGGCAATCAATGGCCTAGCCCGGTCTTTGGATCGGGCGATGATGGCTATTTTTGAGAATGGTCGCTACTTGCTTGGCACTTGGGCTGGGGGACTTGTCTCCCATCCATTAGGGGTGCTATATAGGTAGTCGTACCGGATGCCAGATCGGTTTTACCGGTTGAGGAGTTCAATAAACTTTATCGACGACGTAGACACGACCGGATATACGTCACTCTCATCTAAGTTCGACTTGGGAATTTTTTTGTTCAATAATAAATGTGAATTCTTCATGGAAAAATAAGACTTAGAGGATCTTTCAGAGCAAAAATTAATGTAAGACACTGTCTTATTTTCGGGGAAACGCGGTAAGTACAAAATCCAGTAATCTGACACTTATCTGTCCAATATCTGTCGGATTACAGAGACTATTGTATTTTGATTCAGAAAATAAAGATTTTCTTTAAAAGTTAAATATTTATTTAAATATCCCACACAAAAAAGATGCTATTTAAAAAGTAATCTTCAATTTCAAATTAACAAGAATGCAATTTCTTTATTCATGCCGAGTTTTAGAATTAATTTTTTGAAGAAACAATCATTTAGTCGTCCATTCGAAAATTTTTATAGACTTTCCCTCCAAATTTCAAAAATATAAACACTTTAATTTTACATAATTTCATTACTAATTTATATGTATAGATTTACAATGTTTATTTGAAAAAAATATTTTCTTCTAACAATTTTATAAAGGAATAGTAAAAATTTGTTTTAACGTATTTAAAAATTTTTTATAAAAACATTTGATGAAGAAAAACCTGTAAAAATCAATAAAAGATTCACTACGACTATTTAAATTATCGTGATTATTTGTATCATATCTTTAATTTTATTATCGTTTTAAGACGGATATTGAGGTTATTCGTCTTTTTTCAATCATGGTCACCTCCAGAGTCTTCCAACGTCTCTCTTCAGCTTTCTTCATTCACTTTATTCTTATGTATGCTATCGCATTGCATAATTTCCTCCTTCATCATTTGTTATCTAATGGCATCATGTTAGTTCATCTGTTATCATATCTTTCATGTTGACCAGATTTCCATCATTTTTCAGTTTCAATTCATTTCCATTTTGAGTTTACAATGTGACGGATAATGCATTGCACTCCATTGAGGATATTTTGTGAGTATTGAGTATTATTGAAAATATAAAAAAATTGAATATATGTATTTTGAAAATTTTGATAAAGTTTATTTAAAATTATTCTGAAATATATTGACATCGTTGTTTTCAGTGGTGCATTATCTAAAGTACTCTAGTTTACGAAATGCAGAAGCTATAAACGTAACTTAACCAAGATGAACAAGCTGGGGTCATTCAACCCAAATGAAATCGTTTATGTTAAAGCTAAGTTATATCAAGAACTTTATTCTGATTTTATATTTCTGATGGAAACCATTCTCACGTAAAATTGGAGTATTCGCATAGAAATTTCTTCATCATTAATGATTTCAGTAAATTCAATACCTCTTGAGATATTCAAAGAAATTTTATTTTCCACTATGTTTAACAATATTTTATATTTCTACTTTAGGAATTCTATACAATATTCTTTTTGGATTTTTTAGAAAAACAATATTTACTAAAATTTGGCTTGAATCTTTGATTTGAAAAGTTGAAAAATGGTAAGTTAAATCAGTTTTTCTTTCAAGGAACTGATTTTTAAAGAAATATCCCTTTTAAAAAATCACTATCTTGTTTTTAAATTGTGTAACGTGTATATAAATTTGTTGTACGTGTAAAATATTTTCAAAAATTAATTTAAGTTTCGGCTAATCATTGAATATAATCTGTAAATCTCATGTTAACTATAAATCATGCGCTATCTTTGCGTAAAGTTTGATAAAATTTGCATAAAGGGAACATTTAATTTACAGTTTTGAATATTCTTTGAAGCGTTTTGGACACTATTTGCAAAATTTGTTCGCATTTTTCTGTATTAAACAATACAATTCTAATTTTTGTAAGTTTATAAGATTTGCTCTTCACAAAATATATCTGTGGAAAGGATTATGTTTTATTTATATTGTAATTTTTAAAGAAATTCGTAAAAACTTTAAAATTTTGTGAGAGTTTATTTTAATTTCGTGAAACTTACAAGAATGTTAATTTTACATATAAATCATAAACTGTGTTCGCGTAAAGTTTGATGTAATTTCCACTATTAGATATTCTTCAATAAGTTTATGATGCCGTTTCTAAAATTTATTTACATTTTTCTATATTAACAATAAAATTCCAAAAATTCTTAGTTTGAAGATAAATTTTCATATTTTTGTATGGTTAATTCTTCACAAAAAATATAATAATTTCTCCAGATATATTATTTATACTGTATTTTTAATGAAATTTCTTATGGAATTCTTTCAGTTTTGCAAGAATTTAATTTAATTTCGTAAAATTTATGAGAATATTTACGTATAATGATGCAAAAATACATGGAAGAAGATGGAATTACTAGCATCGATTTGAAAAAATATTTTAAAAAATTAAAAGATATTGTAAAAAATTTATTGTCTTAAATACAAAATTTTAATTTAATGAAAGAAAATTTTAAAAAATATTTTAGATAACGTTGCGCTTTTTTATACATTTTTAATGTTTTATGGTAAGCAAGAAAATTAACGTTTACATTTTTTAGAATAATAAAAGTTGTTTTTTTGTAATTCTAAAAATAACTAGAAAACATTTTAAAGATAATTTTTAGAAATGAATTAAGATAACATTTTTCTTGGAATTATTTACAAAAAAAGAGATTAATTATATATTTAAATAACCTTTTACAACTTATCTTACTTTAAAATATGATTGTAATTATTTTTAATAAGAGATAAATATAATAATTTCACGTAGGTATTTTATACATTTGGTAAGATTTTTAAACGTGTTAAAACTTAAATATTTTTAGTAAAGTTATAATTATGAAAGAGCAAAAATATTAGAAAATACTTTAAAATTTTATAACTATAGTTAGAGTAATTTTTGAAATTTTGAAATATTTTTACATAATTTTTAATGTATTTAAGTTACATTTGTTATGAAAGTAAGTTATTATGTCATTAGTAATTTAAATAATACTTATGCTAATATTATCTTATTTACCATCGTATTATTCATTGATAACACTTAGAGTCAGGCCAGATGGCCGAGCGGCTGAGATGGCAACCTACTGCACTGGACTAGAGGACCCGGGGATCGAATCCGGATGGGTTAAAAAACTAGGAATTTTTCGAAGGGTGGTCCGTCCGGTTAGGCCGGCCTCCGTTCCGCATCGTCCGGCCGGCTCATTGTGGGCCTTTAATTTACTTAAGACTAGATAAAACGATTCCGAAATTACTTTTATTAGTCTTATATTAAAGTTTTATTTTGAATTTTTCTAAAATCGTTATCAGATTTAAAGTCAAAGGCAGCTGTTACAGTTACCAATGGATAATTCGAGCTAGAAAGTGAGAAAGTTATCCACAGGTTGCACATAACTTTCGATCGATTTCAATAACTGTACTTGTGTGTGCGTGTGTATCTGTGTGTATGTGTGTGAGATTTGAAGAGAAAGAACATTGAATTTCCAGCATTCATATACTTTATGTCCACTTCAAAGATGTTATATTACTCTGACTTGAAAAATATATGAAATTCTATTTAGAGGAGATAAACTGGAATCCATTCGATTGACTGTAATCAAAGAAAGTAATATTCTCGGTGACGTAACGAGAATGCAATTTAAATTTTCGATCACCACTACACAGAAGACATTCTTCCGCAGTTTTAAAACTTAATTCGTGTTATAAATTTTCTTTAGATTACACTAATTTGGATTCAATTCGAGACATAGTAATCGGCTTTCTAACCATTTACAGACATTTATTGTGATAAATGAACACGACAGAGCTATATCTGTACAAGTACATCTGTATGTTACATGTGTTTGAGCAATTCGGCAAGAAACTTTTCAAATATCAATATAACAAATCAAAATCTACATTACTGAAGCTTTTAGAGAAAATTTTATAATAATTACTTTCGAGAATTATTTCTGGATATAATAAGTATTTTTGTGTTGATAGCTTAGTGTATACTTTTACGTCAATTTGACGTCATTTCTTTATTTCCTTTTATAACTGTAGATCTAAAGATGACGTCAAAGTGACGTTAAAGCTTGTATCATCCTCGAAGAAAGAAACAAAGCGTAATTCAAAACTAGTTTCGATTAGATTGGATTTCAGTTTTTAAATAATTTAATTTTATATGATTGCAATTTAATATGTTTACTTTATAAATATTGTTATAATGTAAATTTATATATAAACTTTGAATTTGTATATTATACCGTTATATAATTATACTATTAAACATACTAAACGCTACAAAACTAGTATAAATATCTAGTGATGTAATAGCATAGTAATAATAGATATAACGTCATTAGATAGTTATAATAGAATATTTAATTGCAAGTAGGTCCTATGTGAGGTCCGGAACAGTCACAAACAATTTTTATCATTCACTTTCCTGTCACATTTTTTACATAGAATAATCCTAAAATTTAATTTTTATGTCCTGGGGTCCAAAGGGATAGGGCCCTTCTGTATTCCTGGAAACACAGAGAGGCCCTATCGATTCCTTTCTTTATGAACTTGATTTCTGGTAATGTTCTTTCATATTTAATTTACATTTTAAAATTATTTTTAAATCAAAATAATTTTTAATTAAAATTTTTGCAATACTTTCTGTAAAATTTGACGTGTAATTATTTTTCTAAATAACAAAATACCGTGATTTTCTAAATAATTATAAAATCAAAATAGTCTATAAATTTTATTGTAATTTTAACAATTTTACAAGATTAAATCTATTTAGAATAACAAATTTCCTTTTCGAAATAAACAAATAAATTGATTTTCGATTAATTTATTTTGAAAATTTAAGAAAAAAAATAATTAAATAGCCAATACTATTTTTTAAAAAAATTATCGATAATTTCTTTTATTTTTTAAAATAATTATCAAAATTAAATAAATCATAATAAATAACGTCTATATTTTAAAGACATTATTAGTCATTAAAATATTTTTAAAAATTGAAAATAAAAAAGAAAAATGAATCATTTTCAACTGAAAATAAAATTGATAGGTTGAAAAATAGAAAATATTTCGAGAAATGCTTTGAAAAAATACAATTTTTCTTGGAAGACATCACATTGATTTCTAATACGCTAACTTGTTCTGACATTACTCGATACTTTTTCAAGTACTAAGTAAACTCGATAAGTGAAATATAAGTTCAAACAAAAAACTATTCTTTTACTTAACAAAATATTAAAAAGTAAATATTTCATTCGTAAAATATTAAATTTTATATTCATTAAAGGCCTTATAATTAAGAAAATACATAAATTTAATGTCAAAACGTGATTTCTGAAGTATTACATGGGTTTCTTTATTATCTGAAAGTAGTTATTACTTAATGAGGGTATTTTTCTTTCTTTTTTTTAAATCAGTGATTTTATTTAATCCCGAAGTTTATTTAGCTTCGTTATTTCATAAAATTTTAAAGAAAATGTTGAAAATATAATTTTTCAGGTCGCTTTTTACCTTCAGAAAAGCTTCTAAAAACTGTTTCTTAAACATCTTCAGGGTATAAAATTGTAAAGAAAAGTCTTTCTTACGTTTTTATTGATTTTTTTTCTTTTTTTAATCCTTAAATTTTTAATTGTATTTTGTAATATTTAAGCTTAGGCTCTGTATAATAACATTTTAAATTCTTTAACGATATTTTATTGCTACATTTAACATATTTTATTCATATTTGTGCCATTTTATTTTCTAAAAATCCTTCTTTTTTTCTTGAGAATAATGGTTTGTAAATCAATAAAACTTCGACAAATTATCCAAGAATATTTTTAAATAACAAAATAAACATGACAATTTTCCAGTGATTAATGTTACTTTCATTGCATGTTAACAATAGATAATATTATATTCTTATTTTTCAGATAAATTTTTAATATGAATAGAAATTCTTCTTGTTAGAATAATTAAAATATGAGTTTTTGATATTTTATCTCATTTATTATTATTCATTATTTATGAATCTAATAATTTATATATTTAGTTACATAATTAAATTTCTTTTTATTGCTGTTATTGTTTTATTTTGTTTTATTGTTATTATTATTTATAAAAAATAAGTATGAAATTACTCAGTATTATATTGTAATTATTGCTTATTTTCTTTGTTTTATTGAGAATAAAGTAAATTTTTTGAATTGTACTCTAAAAATTCCATTTTTTTTAAAGTTTTTAGTTTTTTACTTGGGTGGAATTTAATACTTTTTAGAAGGTGATTGGTAGATTTTTTACTAGGATGGTGCATATCAAGTATAGCAAACTGTGTGCTAGTTAATTTTATTACATTAATATGCATATGTTATAACTTCTGTACTAAAGAAGAAGAGGATAAGAAATAAAAGTTCTTTAGAAAAATCAAGTATTATTTGTTCAAATGTTCACGATTTACAAAATACTGATAAATTGCTATTGATTATTTTTTGGTACTGAATTTTTTAGATTTTTCTCTACAAGTGCGTTAAAACTCTAAAACTTTTATATATTCTGTTAGTTCATCTAAAACATTCTATTTCTAGGAGGGAAAGGATATTTTTCTAGAAAGTAAAAAAGATAAAAATGACATTTGATGAAACTATTATCTTGATTATTGTTTACATTCGAGTGCATTTTAATCAGCTTCTTTATCTAAAAAATGTTGTAAGTAGAAAAATTATATATTAAAAAAAGTCCAAAAGTATGAAAACTTCAATATTTTCAAAAGGTTTTCTTTGATATTTTTCGGATTTATATTCCTTGAAATGATGATTAACTTTTTTTGTAGTTTACTTATATTTTCAACCTTAGAAATTTGAAAAACATTTCTCAAGTTGATAATAATTCAAGAGAAGAAAATAAAATCGTAAAAAATAAAATCTACTTTTCGTTTATAAAATTTGTTATTGAAGCGTATCTCCATCTTATGAACTAAAATTACTCGTAGTAGCTATTTTGTAATGTATCTTTTTGGGGAAAAAATGCGATAATAGCGAAAAAGCATTTAGTTAATCTTCTTAAATACGTATTTCCATGTCATTTATCCATTAATGTGGAATTAACACCATTAAGAAAGTGACATTTACTTAAACCTTTTGCTACATTCACTTTTGTTCTTCATTTGGCCATTTGTACCAGAAAATTTCATCTGTAAGGTTGAATTAATTGAGAGAATTTGTCAATAAAAATGAAAAATAAATGAAACTTAAAGTTTTTGAGTAAATAATCTTTAGATGTACGACTTTTTAAATTTATGACAGTTATGAAGTTTGATATGTATGAAAAGCATATACTTTTCAAATATGGATGTGTATTTCATCCAAAGTACGCATTTCTATTATGAATATTACGCAAATATATTACAAAAAGTACACATTTATATCATAAAAGTGATCTAATTCATAAAAAGTTTGAGCTCCAGATCGAAATTCTTTCGAATTTAGCATTCGAACTGTAGAACATCAGAAATTAGAATCGTTCAAGGTATGAGATACTACTATATATATTTATCAATATCCTGAGCAAGACTATAATTAAAATTTACGCAAATTTTTCTTAAAGTTAATAAAACTTTGTAACATTCTTATTTTTCCATTTTAAAAACTAATTTTAAATTATAATTTGATTCGTAAATAAAATAAATGAATAAGACACAACTTAAATATTTCTGTGCTTGGTTCTGGAATAATTCCATACTTAGTTCTAAAACAGTCTAAGAACAGAGTAGCTCCAGAGCCGTTCTGTTCTTCCTATAACAGCTCAGAAAAAACGAATAATGTTGTACAACAATAGAACGGATAATATTATAGAGCAGAAAGAGAGAA
Organism: Centruroides sculpturatus; assembly: GCF_000671375.1. Taxonomy (NCBI): domain Eukaryota; kingdom Metazoa; phylum Arthropoda; class Arachnida; order Scorpiones; family Buthidae; genus Centruroides; species Centruroides sculpturatus. The sequence goes on from NW_019384857.1 coordinate 282,361, forward strand.
TAATATTTGAGGCGGAACGTTAGCGAAGCCTCTTCTACGCGACTTACAGAATTATGTTATTTCTCAAAATTGGATCGGTCGATTTTAATAAAACTTTGCCATTTTAGGTTAATTTCAATAAGGAATTCAAAACCAAAAGTGATAAATATAAAAATGTGCTTAAATTTTAATGTCTGTGCTTCCCTGATGCGATTGAGCGTGCCTAACGGAATTTAGGAATAGGGAAAAACGGTATTGGAAAATGGACGCGAAAAACGAACAAAACACAAGAACAATTAAATTGTATTTACTAACAATTAAAAGTAATTGACGACGATTGCTTCTTCCGTGCCCAGCAATTGGCTTCTTCCGTATCCAAGAATCACTCTTTCCTTCCGGCTCCACCTCAATTCTATTGTGATAATCAAAGTCGCGCGACATCTTAGTCTAGAACAGAAAGAGCGAATAATAATAATCTAGAAAAGAAAGAGCAGTTTCCGTTCTTTCTGTTCTAGAATATTAATTAAAAATATTGTTGATAATAATTTATTCGTGTAACAAGTTCAAACTAATTAAGCAATAAATCAATTCGGACAGTTTTCTTTTTTTACTCCAAAAATAACCAATCCACCAACATTTACAAATTGGAATTATTTACATAAATATATTACTTTTTCATAATGAATGTGTTTGAGAAGCTGTACATTTTTATAATTTGTGCACACAGATGAAAAATGTAACCCTCTCTCTTTCTCTCTCTCTTTTTCTTTAGAATTTGCATTTGTTTTTTAATAATTTAAATTTTTAATTATTCATGTTGATCCATGCTTTTAAAAAATGTATATAAAATAAAGTTTTTGAATGTAATGACTTTCTCTTAAATTGCTCTCGAAATAGAAGTGATGCACCTCCTAAAATGAAGCTAATGAAGCTCCTATTTTCGTGTTCTTCACTAAATACTGTATAGCCTATATAAAAATACTAAATACNCAGCTAAAACACGCAAAAATTTAACAAAAATAATATTAAAGTAGCCAAGACATAGCCAAATATTGTAGTGCCACATCACTAGCGGACATTTGAAATTTGCCGACTAGAACGGTCGATTAACCGATGTGACGGTTAATCGGGGGTCGGATAATCGATGCTCTACTGTAGTCTGATTTGAAAAGTTTTTTATTTATTCTGAAAAGTTTTGTTTTCTCGTTATTTATTTAAAGAATTTTTAGCAGTAAGATAACTTTGTACTGTAGAGAAATCCAAGGTGGAAAGATGATAAAATCATCAGCACAGGCTAATAGATGGATGTTCATGTTCTCTATTTTTACGCCGTTGTTATAATAAAGCACTTGGAATATGTCATTAATAAAGATGAAGAATACGTACAGATTGATGGGGTCACCTTGAGAGAAACCTATAGAGATTTGAAAAGGTTTAGGTAAGTTCCCTTTTTTAATTACAACTGCTGTGAGATTGAAACATAAATTTTGTGTTAATGCTGTAAGTATGCAATTTTTACAACAAAACATGCAACTGGCAACTGATAAAAGTTGAATTACAGACTGAATTTAGATCAGGAAGCATGCTTAATTATAAATATAATAAAATGTCAAATTTATAATTTCCAAAAAAATATAATTAATTATAATATTGCTATAATATTTTTAAAAGTTCAACAAAAACCAAGAAGTCAAAAATTACTTCAAAATATTCCTAGAACAATATATAAAAATCACAAGAATAAAATTGACGCAAAGTAAAAAAAATATATATAGCATAATCTTATGTAGAATAAAATTATAAGCATGCAAAACATGCGTAAAATATAATATATTATGAATAAAAACAGTGTAAAACGTTATAAAAAGATACATATTGACTAAGTATGATTAAGTATACATCATGCAACTATGTACAAAGACTTTTTTCCATATTTTTAAATAACAAAATTAGAAAACATAAATCCTCAATGGCAGATATAGACGAAATTAGGAATTGCAATACAAAAAATGTTACGAGTAATTCGACCAATTATGGAAAGTGTAAAGTTTCAGGGATTAAATTAAAATATTTGTTTTTAAAAAAATGGATAGAAAAATATAAAACGCGTCGACTAAAACTGGAAAGCCAAGCCTAATACCAGTGACATTATCTGAACAATGAGGAGGATGGTTTAGCTCAAGGACTTTAAACTACAGTATACAGTCCTTGGGTTTAGCTTGTTAAAAGTAAGTAAACCGTTAAGCCAGGAGTAAACTATGTAATACTATAAGGAGGAAGCAGCTGAGTTCCGTGTGGGCAAGCAATACTCAATGACAGGTTGAAAATTGACTGAAAAGTGTTTTAGGACCGATCTTAAAGACGTTATAAAGTGGCACAATAAAATTGCCTCTGGGTATTAGAAGACTCTTGGAAGTCGCATTGATTTTAAATTTAATCATTAGCGATTGAACTAAAATATTAACGTTTTGCTATAGAACAAATGGGTCGGAATTTAGGTTTTCTTTTTTAGTCGTTAACGTAAGCGAGGATATTAGACTTTAAACGAGGCATAATGAAGTCAAAATATACAATAAAAATTAACTTCTCGAAACAAATTACTTTGGTTTTTAATATTTTAATATTTAAACGTGAAAGGAAATAGTCACTAGAACTTCCCCTTTCTGGACTTCAGAATTCTATTATAAGGACAAAAATGCTCTCTTAATTAATTCACATTTATAGGCATCGGAAAGCTTATTTGTAAAATTTCTCCCCTGTGAGATGGATGCAACATACTTGAGTAAATTACAAAGCTACCGAGCTTAATCTTAAAAGAACGGATAGAAATGGTTATTGGGTCTTATGATAATTGAAAAGTTTACGTTAAAATAATTGACAATAAGAAACCAAATCCGAAGAAATACTCTAACTAAAAGCTTGAGAAATATCAATAAACAAAACACATGCGGATCTGTCTACTAAATATTAAGTTTTACTGATTAAGTTGCAAGTAACTTGGTACTTTTGATCGATGACGTATGCGGTATGCTGCAGTAAAAAAGTTTCAATGGCCACGATGAATATATGTAATCAAATACGCAATTTAAGAAAAATGATTTTATCTACTATTGACTGGTGGATAACATCACTGACCGAAAGCGAACGGTTGTGGATATGGGCTTCATCAACAGGCTGGTCACGTGGAGTTTTCCGGGTTTTCTTCAGTTATCTAACGCCAAGATAACGGCAATTTCCCATATAAGTCAGACATCTTCCTTGACAGATCACAAGTGTTGCGTAGAGTTATTCCGTCAATGTAATATTATCCAAAAATAAACTTTAGTGTTGTAGTTGAAATGAAATAGGACGAAAGTATTTTCGATCGTTTTTTGGGATTGAAATAATAGTGGAAGAGAGTCATTGGCTTGTGGAAAATCAGATTGAATAATTCCATTCAAAAACCGAATAAGAACAGTAGCGGCAATAGATAAAATATTTTAAAATTTTACTGTCATCAGAGGGATTTTTAATGTCTAATGTTTGCATAGAGAGGTGGACGAGAGCCTCTAAGAAAAGGTTGACTCCGCTGTCTTCAGACTATCTTTAGATCCCGAGTTTAAAGGAGACATTTATTTTTGGTATTTCTTCTACAGGTGTAATGAGAACGTAATGGTTAGAACACCTGAACAACATATTAGAACATTTTAATTATGGCGTACGAGATAGTTCTAAAGGTTGTTAAATAGTCCTGAACATTTTCGAGTAATGTATTTCGAATTGACTGAATAGAGATATTGTAGAACTTGTAAGTAAAGCATATCTGAAGTTAATTATTTAATGGTATCATTAGATACGACCGTGGAAGATGCAGTCTTCTTTAAAGATGATGTTTGAAATTAAGGATTGCTCAAAAGAAGTACCCCGAGAAACTCAAATCGTAGAACAATTTCGATTTGCTTATTATATAATGTAAAATACAGTAGAACATCGATTATCCGACTCAATTGGGGACTCAGGTTGGTCGGATAACCGAAAAGAATGAAAAAAAAATACATTATTAGTATAGTATATTAGTATATCGCTATTAACCAACCTCGCGTTGAATTTTCATCGATGTTAAGCCTAACAAATTTTTTAAAAAATTAATAATCGTCGCTATTGTATCGTTAAAAATTATTTTAAAATTATTTTATTGCTCACAAAAGAAACAACCACTCATAATTAGAAAATTAAGTCTCGTTTAAATACTGGCCTCCCTTCTATGGTCGAGCCAATGTTGCCAGCTAAAACACGCAAAAATTTAACAAAAATAATATTAAAGTAGCCAAGACATAGCCAAATATTGTAGTGCCACATCACTAGCGGACATTTGAAATTTGCCGACTAGAACGGTCGGTTAACCGATGTGACGGTTAATCAGGGGTCGGATAATCGATGCTCTATTGTATTTCATTTACATATTGACTAGAGAAGTTTAATAAAATGTATATCACTTGGTATACATTTTATTTAAACTCCATATGTTAATGAGTTATCTACTAGCTCAATAATGTTCATACAAATCAAATTATTAAAAACATCATTTGGCATCTTTAATTCTAAGATGACAACAGCTAGTATAAGACTCAAATAAATGTCATCATTTTCATTAAAAATTTACTGTATATAATTTGAAACTTTAGTAAATATTTTAAGTCAGTCATAAATTATCAACTTTATATTTTGAATGAATGTTGATAATTATTCAAAAATTTGATAAAGCAATCTAATTAACAATGTAATAAATGTTTGCTTTTGTATTAATAATAATATTCAAAGTAAATATTTTAATAATAATATTATTATTATTAAAATATTTAC
>NW_019384857.1:287420-302002 GCF_000671375.1 Centruroides sculpturatus
AAGAAAGAAGCATCGTTAAACATTTATTTAATCCTCGCTCGAATCGAAGGCATTTTAAATACTCCCCGAGGAGACGACAGATTTAATTATCGTCTCTCTTAATGCGTATCGCACACTTTTATACTAGATTAATAAAATTAAAAAAATATATATATACATATATATATAAATTAAATAAAACTAAATATTTCCACATGTAAAAATTTTTTTAATTTATAGATGTGAATAATTAATAACGATAAAATTTATGTGTTTTATCAAAAACAACATATTAATTATGGTTTCTAATATATGCTTTTTATATAAATTTTAATGAGGATTAATATAATTAGTTTTTAATGTTATCATCAAAACATAACAAATTTATATTGTTTTTGAAGAATATATGCGAATTTTAGTGAAAAGTAATATAAAAATCAGTCTATTAATGCCATTTTTAAATAGTAATTTTCATTAACGAACCCACAATTTAAAATGAATTCAATGCTAAACAGCATAGTTTATTTTATTTTTATTAAAACTGCAAAAAAGCACAAAAATTCATAAATTATTAACACGACAATCGATATGTTTTCTTAGAATCGATCAAATTGAAGTAAAATTAAAATATTTTAATGCATATTTCGTAATAAAATGTTATTAACAAATCCAAAAATAGTTATAAGTTTCTAGTAAATAAAACTTTTAAAATAAATTAAATGTATTTATTCCTTGGAGCATTTGAAAAGAGAATTTTAGAAATTTTGATCAGAATATAAAATTGCTTTCGAAAATAAAATTTAATTTAAAATATTATATTTCATTAAATTTTAACATATTTTATTTTATTTTTTAATTTGATATTTAGTGATTTATTTATTAAAACTTTAAAAAATTATTATTTTTTAATCCTAGAACAGGTGTGGGCAAACTTTGGTACGCGTGCCAAACCAAACGTGGGATGCCAACGACTTTTCTGTCATGTAACCCAGGGCTTACCTTAAAAATTAAATATGCAACATTATTTTATATATTTTTTGTTTCGTAAATAATTTATCGAGTTGCTAAAGTGTATATATATATATAATACTTAAAAAACACCAAATAATATGCTTCCATAAATTTTCAGTTGACACGTAAGAAAATTTTGCATCATAGATTTTGACACGTCCACTTAAAAAGGTTGCCCACCCAATCTACAAGCTGTTTTTCCAAAAAATTATAACGAAAATATTTAAATTGTATTTTTAATTTTGTTTATTTAAGTTCACCAAGAAATTTTATGATTAATTGGTTTCTCAAAAAATAATAAAAATAATGTTAAAATAAGAAAAATAAAAATTGTTATACGAAATTAAAATGCTTATAAAAATTAAATATATTTTTAGTTTATCTAAAACATATTTTTTAATTAATAAAGTATTCTTCAATAAAAAATGTTTCAAATTTTTTTAACTTATAACCTATAAATATAAAAATAATAAAAAGTTAGAATATAATTTAATTATTTTTGCTGTTACTGTATTTAACTCTGAAAGTTGGAATGCAAAGTTAAATAAATCTAAAAATAAATATTGTCATCGTGTAGGATTTGAAGTTGTTTATTTTAATCAATCAATTAAATTGTTTATTAGTAATAAGATTAAATTTCTGATACAGAAGGAATATATTAATACTTGAAACATTAATTATTTCCATTAATACTTTTACAGTATTTTAACATGAGAGCATTTTTACTGTGAAAAACTAATCAACATAAATTATACAAAAGTATTTTTTTAATACATCAAAGAGTAATTTTTACTCTTTATTTCCATTTTGTGTTATTTGACTATACTTTTAAATAGGTTATTTAAGCTATATATTTTAAATATTGACAAGTCGTTCAATTCTAGTCGGTAGTCTTGAGATTGTTTAAATGTAAAATTTAAAAAATTTTATTAATTTGACGCACCTTAGAAAGTATTTCAGTTTTTTCGGAGATAAATAACAGATAATTGTTTTGCATATAACCAATAACAGTAATCTGTTGAAAGTGTTATATACGTTGTTTTTAAATAGTGAGAATTTATTGAATTTTAATTGTATTAACAGCCATATTATTATTTATTCCTATGTTCATTGCCATATACAGGGACACTCGTACATGTACTGTACAGTACATTGAGAAACGTGCCACCTTTTCATTTCGCTTGCTCTTTTCCTAATCCCAAGAAGGCTCTAAACAAAATAAAATTCATGATTTCTAGCGTATTCTTCAAATATAATAGATACTAATAAACAATATTTGTCTTGACCCATGCAACTTCGTCTTATGTTGACCAAAACCCCATTCATTGTTTTCAAGGCTCCTAGTGCAATCAACACCACCTTGCGGGAGCGTTGATCCGACGTTGAATCGTAGTTTGAGGTTACTTGCATAATGTACAGTACAGTACAATGCCCTTTTTATAGCTTGTCCCCTCTTTTTATAGTCTACGGGCGCCGCTGGCCATATACTTAATTATATCTTGATGAATTTTTCAGATATTTTGATACCATGGATGAAAGATAGATTGAGTTAGGAATTTTCATTGTAAATTATAGATCGAGAAGATCTGTAGTGTGTGTAAATCCGTATTTCTAGTCATCCACCAAATTTTCAAATAATTTATATGAAATGCTAAAATATTGTTAAATTTTAACTGTCAAAGATTTTTATCTTTTTTCGGCATGATCTGATGAAGAAACTTGATAAATTCATTGTTTGTTTGTTTATTAAGTTACAGGAACGCAACGCATGGTAGGGAGAATGCCTTTCGGGGGGGTCTTTTTGAGGGTAACTGGCCCCTATTCAGACGTTACAGACGTATAGAAAATCCGGAAAACTTTATGTGGCCAGCCCGCCCTGGCCGAATTACCAATGTTCAGGGAACGGAACCACTAGGCCACTGATAGGCCTACTTTCATCATAATTATACTTTAATCTGTAACGAACAATTATTTATTGTGTCATCGTCATAATCGCCAGGCTTCAATTTTTAATCGTATTATTTAATTTATTTAATTTAAAAAGTGTTTTTCGCCTCAAATTAGTACTGGCCTGTCCCTGTACATCAGTGTTTCTCAACGAGGGCGATATCGCCCCCATGTGGGCGTTTTTCCATGTTGAGGGGGGCGATTAGTAAGAATTTATATTTTGGGGGCGAAAAACAATTTTCTGGGCGATATAGTAAAACATTATATTAAGAATAATTAGATATTTTATTCGTTATATCGTACAATAATTAAACAAATAACATTATACTAGTCACTAGTCTATTCAATGTAGTACGAATTTGGCGTTAGTCTTGGTCCTCGGCATCGGAATTTTGAAGTGAAGTTGGCGATAATAGGTAACGGTTTTATTGAAGGGGGCGACGATTCGTTAGAGATTGAGAAAAACTGCTGTACATCATACTTTTCCTTTAATTAACAATAGAGTCGTGCAGGTCATTTAATAACTGCTTTCAGAGGAAAAGTTTTGATTTGAAATAACACGATTTCCGGTTTGCATCGGAAGTTCGTATATAGTTTCACACAAAAATCTTTATTATTATTGCTTTACTCGGAAATACACCGAAAAAAGTTTGGATTTTATTTAAAATTTCTATTAAAATTGTGACGTAGTATTATAATATTTTTCTTTTGAAATTGTTCGCAGTTAAAATAAATGCCTACTGAAAAATAGCTACTGACGGAAACAAAAAAATGGCAATTGTTTGCAGTTATTTTGTATGCTTTTTGTTCCTAAAAAATGTCCCAAAAATTTCCTAAAAAATGGTTGCTGTTTAGAGTAGGCTGTTTTTAATAAATAAAGTACAAAATTTGCTCCTATCTTTCACTCCCGTAATAAAATTTAGCGGTGGGAATGATGTAATATTTTACTGTTCCCAACCGAATTTAAAGTGTTTTCAGTCAAGCAAAGAATATTTAAAAATTGATAATACCTTTTCATATTTACTACTAACATTTACAAGAAGACCAAATAGCTTTGCGGGAGCATGTCATAATCTTCAAGCACCAGATAAAAGAGGCTTTTGTGGAATTATTGCGAATTTGTTAAAATTAAAAAGTTTTGTTATTCTAAAAATACTGCTTTCTACTAATTACATATAAATTTACTTAACACTCGAAAAGTTATTATTTTTGAGCAATTAAATAAATTCATAAATAACAATTTAAGAATGTTTCGTTGAGTCAATATTTTACACACTCTTTTAGTGAACTACAATTAAATATAGACTACTATATATTTATATTTATAAAAGTTTTAATTTTAGCATAATAACTTAAGCGATTTTTGGATCATTTTAATTATATTTTTTGGATCTAGCTAATTAAATACTCTGAAAGCCGTTGAATTTTTAGAATTTTTTTTTTTGGTTTTTAAAGTATGATTATTTTAATTATATAAGTAATGATAAATATGATAATTATGGAAGTTATACAAGAATATGATAGTTAAGCAAGTAAAGCAATTACAAAAATTCCGTTAGATAAATAAAATTACATTTTGTCATTCTAAATTTGTATCTAAATCAACTAAAAATATAAACTGTAATCGTAACAGTTTAAGATTTGAATTAAATTACATTATTAACTCTTTTATATTTTATAAAATTAAACAATAAATTAAATTTATTCCAAATTCCTAAAATTTTACATAGATTTCAATATTCATAAAAATTTAGAAGAATAATTCTCTCTAAAACTTATGATTTCTGGTTATTTTAAGTACAGACCGTTTAAAAGAGTTTATTTTATAAATGGAGTAATTAAATTATTTAAATTGTTTTGTAAATGTCGTTTTAAATTTAATTTAAATAAATTGAATATAAATTTTCAAATTTTGCAAATTCATTCTTTTTTGAATAATCTCCTGCCATTTGAGCAGAAGATTATTCAGATGTTCAGATGTTAAAAATGTGATTTTTATTCAAAGTTCATCATTCATCTAGAAATTTAATTATTTCGTAATATAAAATGTTCAAATACTTTACGAAAATCCGTTTTATGAAATACTAATTGTTTACAACAAAAATTAATTATAAATTGTTAAATGTTGAAATGTATTTTCATGATTACAAAATGATTTGTCATTTAGTATCATTGTTAAACTTATTGATCTATTTCTAAACTTACTGATTGTTAAGCATATTGAACATATAAACTGTAATTACACGTATGGATTATATAGAACAATGATTTAGTTATAAAAGCAGGAAAACTTTATCAGGAAAATTGCACTATCTTCTTAAATTTTCTCGATTTTCTTGTTAAAATCTATTATACTTGTTATTGTATAATTCAAGCGAGCGTTTGATTTTTAATTGTTTTAATGTCGGAAAATATTTCATTTATATATAATAATAAGTTCGCGTAATACGATTCTGAATATTGAGCAATGCAATTACATTGTAAGTATCGTAAAGTTACATCAGTTCTTGAAAATTGCATTCAAACAATCTGGAATATTTCAATGTGTGTTGTAAGCATTTTTCAAGACTTACAGCACCTGTAACCATCTAAAAACATCAAAAAATAAATTTTTCTTCCTGAATATTATATTTTTTTTTTGTTTTCATATTTTTCTGGAAATTTTTATTATTTATTTAATTTTTACATGTTGAAAATATGAAAAACTTTAAAAAACGAGACATGGTTTTATTGTAAATTATATTGGAACCTTACATTTCTGATAGACGTAATTTAAATGAAATTTCTTATTGAACTATTTGTAAACTTACCTCAAGATAATTCTTATTCTATGAAATATTTGAAAGAAACTTTCTATTAAACTATACATTTGAATAAAATATATTTCAAATTGGAAAAATATTTCACTGTCAAAAAATCGATTAAAAATAAGCTGCAAGATATCATAATCCTAGATTTTTATCAGATTTTTCTGTAAACGTGAATGAATTTTAATTTAAAATTTTTCATAAAATTGGTAAAATTGGATGTTTTTTTAATTACACAAAAGATTTACGAACAAACAAACAGAACAATAATTCTGAAGATTTTTTAAAAAGTTCTCTATAAATGCATTAAAATTCCTATGAATACAATGTCAATGAGATGAAACTTAAGAAGTATAAATTTTAAAATAACAGTATAGAATTCCAACTTGTATTATTAACAGTTATGAAATTTTCAGTAACAAAGCTTGATGAATCATAATTTACACAACATTTAAATTATTTACATAATAAAAGCTGATTCGTTTATAATTAAACTATAAAGGTGCGAAATTTATAAATTTGTATAGTCTTACTTTGTGATCCTTTCCAAAAATTGGACAAAATTTTGAAATAATGAAAAATTTAAATGCATTTTGAATTTAGTTTTTTAATTTCTAATTTTTCACTTATTATTACGCATGTAAACATTTTCAATTTTGATTTATAAAAGTAAAATTTCAGTCTTCTTTTGCAAGAGAGAAATAGAAACGAAGAAAGGCTAGTTTAATAAGAAAACAATAGACGTCATCTCAACGTAAGAATAGATTAAGACAAATTAAAACTCATCAGATTTCATAAAAAAAAAATTGGGTTTGATTTCCGATCTTCTTCTTAAATAAGACGTGATGTAGTTACTTAAAGTATATATATAAATGAAGTATACGATAGTTTCAAATAATTTACAATTAAAAAAATATATGCATCTACTACAACGTTTTTAATCAAAAAACGAAAAATTTATTTTACGTTTTGCAAACTTCCTCTTATAGATGACAATGATACTATAAAGTAAAAACAATGACAATTTTTGCCTTAGCTAGTCTATAGCCTCAAGCTTTTAGGAGCTTCAAACATGAATAAATGTATGCTTGCCGATACTCAGTCTTGGTTTAGTATTGGAAATTCAATACTATGTGAGACATTTTCTATATCAGAAATCATTAATATTATATTATGTAAACCTTTATATAAAAAAGGGACTTACTAGTCAACACATTTACTTATCGTATCGCAAATCTAACATTTCATTGAATAAAAGAGATTCATTTTGTTCAAACGGAAATCGAAACTCAAATCTCTTTTACTCCAATATGAAGCCTATGGATCTTCATTACAGTGAATTTTTAAATAATTCTCTGTTTTATTACATAAAAATGCGGAAAAATGTATAGAAAAATAAAAAATTTTCGAAGCTTGCTTTTACAATTTTATGATTGATCATTTCATTCTAACAAAGCGTTTTTATATTTTGCTTCGTGTTATCTAATTCTTTCCACATACAGTATTAAATATATTAAATTTAAAAAATTTTTATGGCTTTTCGATTAATTAAAAATAAATAATTTTCGTAAAAAAATTCGCAATATTTCAGTTTATTTATTAGAATAAATGCTTGAAATTATCAAATATATATGATGTTTTATAGATGAAAGCAAACTTTTATGCTTTAAAAAATACGTTAAATATTAATCTTATTATGTTAACATATGTTAATTTTATTTATTTATTGAGGTTTTAAATAAATTTTCATTTATATCTCATTTATCGTGCTTTTAGTTTCACATCATTGAATTTACATTTTGTCTTTCATAATTAAAAAAATAATTTTCTTTGTATTGTATTATATAATTAAAAAAATTTTTCTAGCAATGTTATCTCGATTTATGATATTGTGCTGAAAAAAACGACGACTTCCAGAATTCAATTAGATCGTAAAATTAGAATTTACTATAATACACTATAGTAAATTCTATAAGCAAATTTATAGAAGATATTATCAATATCTTGTATAAAATGAATTTGCATAGAAATATTTTAAGTCTGTTATATTTATAATTTATGATAAGTACACGTAAACGATTGAAATTTGAAATATGCTCACAAAAATGATACAAATTTCATTAATATTAGTAAAAGTTATGAAAATTTTCCAAATATAAAATATATATTAAGCTTTATATTTATTGTAAACATACAGAAAAATAAAATTAAACAATACTTGTCAAATCTGATATAAAATTCTAACATATTTTCATCAATATTAAGAATAAATAATAATAATACAACTTTTTCAAATTGCAACCCAATAATTTTTACAAATTATTATTATTATAAAATCATCAAATTACCTGTCAAGAATATAAATAGACAAGAATCTTTTTTGTTTTATTAATTCAGCTAGAGTCTATTTATACAATCGAACAAATAACCAATACATCCTCATCTAATGTCACGTTATTTGATCAATTATGTTCGTATACATCAACATATTCAACAAATGCCATTACATATAAAATTAAGTAAATGTGATGCAATCCAGGATTCTCTTACACAAATGTACTGTACTTTGTTTTTATGATAAACAATAAATTATTTTCGTTGTTTTAATGATGCTTGAATATAATTTTTGTATTAATATTAAACTTATTTAAAACTTTTTCTTTTTTCACTTTAATTTTGATTTTCACTCTGAAATTTTGATTTTTTTGGTATTACGAAAAATTTTTTATTGTTTATCATAGTATAGGCCTATATTTAATGCGAAATATAATTTAAATTACACTATTGAGTGGAAAAACGGCTTATCCCATAAAACTACAAAAAATAAGTTACTAACAAATTTCGATTTGTGCACCATTAATTCATTTTCTAATAAACTTTTACGGTTCAGTTACACGCCCTACAGTCTGTACATCCACATTAATAAGGTGCTGTACATTAAAATGCTGGTGAATTGAAACACAAATCCTCCTTTCTTCAAAACTTCCTAATATGAGATACTGTATACTGTTTTTCCACTCAGCCCCTCAATACATTGACATATGAATGAAACTTTTTCTTATATTCTAAGAGCATTTTGCAGTCGGATTTAAGTAGAAAGTAATAAGTATGTGATGTTTTTTTTGAAGAAAAATAATAAATATAAACATGGCCGACGGTATTACATTTAATTAAATATAAAAAAATATAAAATTGCAACGTTTAACAATACTTTGTTTCCGTTTGTTCATCCGTCGTTCGCTCCAGTTGACAGTCCACAAATTTACAAACACGGAGGCGACCTTTCTTTAGAGGCTACTGCCTCCGCAATAAAATGCAAATATGGTAAAAAACGTCCTCTAGTGCTATTGCCATTTTCACATAAATTTGTGGACTGTCAACTGGAGCGAACGACGGATGAACAAACGGAAACAAAGTATTGTTAAACGTTGCAATTTTATATTTTTTTATATTTAATTAAATGTAATACCGTCGGCCATGTTTATATTTATTATTTTTCTTCAAAATAAACATCACATACTTATTACTTTCTACTTAAATCCGACTGCAAAATGCTCTTAGAATATAAGAAAAAGTTTCATTCATATGTCAATGTATTGAGGGGCTGAGTGGAAAAACAGTATACAGTATCTCATATTAGGAAGTTTTGAAGAAAGGAGGATTTGTGTTTCAATTCACCAGCATTTTAATGTACAGCACCTTATTAATGTGGATGTACAGACTGTAGGGCGTGTAACTGAACCGTAAAAGTTTATTAGAAAATGAATTAATGGTGCACAAATCGAAATTTGTTAGTAACTTATTTTTTGTAGTTTTATGGGATAAGCCGTTTTTCCACTCAATAGTGTAATTTAAATTATATTTCGCATTAAATATAGGCCTATACTANTCTTTATAAATTTCCTTATATGGTGCTAAGCACTTATGAAGAATAAAGCAAGTATGGAATAAGGGGAAAATATTCGGCAACATCAGAAGCAGAAGCGTCGCGATCTGGCAACATTGAGACAAGTTCGAGAAGGACCACGTGTATCGACAGAAGGCGAGAAGAGAAAATTTACATACTTAAGTACTAATAGTTAACGAAAATAATAATTTTCATGAACTATTATTACTTAAGTATGTAAAAATTTATTACATTTCATGTTGTACGAGGGTTTTACCCAACTCTCGAACCGTTTCAGAGTGAATCCGTGCTATAGAAGTATCGTGTTATACGGGGGTTACCTGTATTTGCATTTTATTGCGGAGGCAGTAGCCTCTAAAGAAAGGTCGCCTCCGTGTTTGTAAATTTGTGGACTGTCAACTGGAGCGAACGACGGATGAACAAACGGAAACAAAGTATTGTTAAACGTTGCAATTTTATAATTTTTTTATATTTAATTAAAAGTATGTGATGAATGAAACTAATAATTATTAGAAATGCTATAATTACTTTCTACATTGTATCATGGTCATTATACGAGTGATATCAAACTTAATGTTTTCCAAGTATTACGATCGCTCAGTGTTCGTGGGTTTACGCCTCACCAACGGGCTGACAACATGGAGTTTTTCAGGATTTTTCTATCTAACTAGGGGCTAGTTAAGAAGAAATCCTGCAGCATCCGTCTCGCCCATGTGTTACATTGCCTTATTCTATTAAGTCTGTGATCTTTATAATGACATATTTGTCTACTGTTACTTCATACATGTTATCATGCTGATCAGGAGAGAAGCTTGCTTACTTAATACTTTCACTATAATTTAAGAATAATGGAATGTCTACAATACATACTAATATATTTTAATGTTCAATACATATGGAACATTATGAGACAGTTATGCGAAGGCCACGCTAAATATTTAGTTTAAATGTAATTTGATCATGTTATATATTTGAAGTAATTATTTCATAAAGCAAGATACAAATTATTGTAGAGATATTTTTATTAATTGCTGTTCAAATAAATCAGAAAAAAATATAAAGGAATGCATTTGTACAAATTTAAAATCAGTTCTAAGAAAGAATTGTTAATTTTCTTTAAAGAATTCCTTCATTTGACTAGAATTTTACAAGAATTACCAGATTCAAGACAAATGAAGAGGAGATTATTTGATAGAAATTATTGTTTATAGTCATAAACAACAACATTCTTATTTATAAAAACTGATAATATATAGAATGGCAGTAAATGGAATGGCACTAAATGAAATGGTAGTATATAGAATGGCACTAAAAAAACAGGTACATTGAGAGAAGATCTGCTTCAAAATATATCAATCGTAAAGATTTTATTTTCTTAAAAGAAGTTACATAAGTTTATATTGATTCTTTGTTTAACCACATGGGGAATATAAATCACATATAAAAATATATTAAATTTGATTCCATGTGAATGAAATACGACGGAAAACATGATTTATTGTATGCCTTACTACAGAAAATAGCTTTCATCGTGCTTATGTTGAAGCAAAGCAAAAAATATATAAGACCTATTTGCAGCATTCAGCAGATTTCTTGAAAAGGGTGTTTCTTTCAATAAAATTTCGATAAATCTTCGATATTGAATTGGTGCAATATTTTTTAATGCAGAGTGAGTGACTCAAAAATCAGCTAATCATTATAAAATCTAAATTAGTATCTTGTTCAAGCATTTTGTTACTTACAAAATTTGCAAAAGTTGTTCAATATAACACGGTAAGGAAATCCTCAAAGGATGTGCTTAACAGACGAAAAAAACTCGGATATAACTAGCTGGGTCGAACATAGTAATTTACAAAACTTATTAAAATATCTCCCAGCGTATAAAGAATTATTTTTATTTAAAAATGGATAGATAGAAAAAAATATCACGGTTAATCCTCAAAGGATTTCCTTACCGTGTATACCAGCCTTAAGATATAGTCTTTTGTTCAATACAAATTAGAACACTGACACTTCACAAATTTCTGAATTTCTTGAGAAAACATTGTTAATTGACTTTAACTTCACTCTGTAATAAGAAATAACCAGAATTTCATTTAACATCTTCTGTAATGTCCTGAAGATTATCTCTATCTGCTCTACAATTTTTTTATTTATATTTGTAGTTATTAAAATTTTAAAAAATTGAAAATACTTTCTTAGTATTGTTCTTAAATTCTTATAAATATATGCTTTTATTGAAACACAATTTCTTTAATATGCTAACTTTCAAAAATATTTATAACTCCTAAATTAACTTAATTAACTAAGATTAATTTAATAGATTTTGTCAAAGAATCTAAAGTTACTATTTATAATTTTAATTTATGAATTAATGTTTCCAAACTTGTAAAATTACTTGGTTGTTAGTGAGAATACTAAATACCTTTGTAGTCTTCATTTAATTTATACATAACACAGGATTTGCAAGTTCAATTTATTAATTTTGTCATCACTGGAGAAATGTTATTGCCAATTACCACTAAGTAATTTAATAATAATTATTCGGTTGTCTTACTTTTCCTCATATCTTGATGATTCTCCTTACGGAATTTTGTATTCAGTACTTTTATTCAGAAAGAAAACAGATTCACGATAATGGTTGAACACATTTAACAAACTCAATTTAATAGATTTGTCGCACAATTCTTCAAAGAAATAACAAAACAGACATCTGTTTGAACCCATAAGAACTGCTTTTCTCCTATCGAAATTCTATTTATATATTTTAAAAAATATTTTTGTGTAAACAATGTCAAAAACATTATACTTATTTAATAAAAATAAGTACAAAGAATTTCTCTCCTACTTTTTCAGAAATATTACTTATTATTTATTATGAGAAATATTTAAATTATGACATTAACTTTATAAAATTTAATGTCATAATTTAAATATTAAAGGTAAGAATAAAGTTTACTTTTTTAATTAAGTATTGAACATGTCTCGAACATTATACAGTCCATTCTTCTATTCTTTTAAAGATCTTATAAGTTCAAAATACTGTACTATTATTTTATCTATTTTTATAAAAATTACAAAATGTTGTGATGAAGCTTTAGTGCATCAAGAGAAAGTACTCATTACATTTTTTTTATTTTCAATTTGTGTATCGTTGTTTATGTGAAACTAATTTATGAAAATTAGTTTCACATAACGTGGCTCCGACGAGTTTCAGCACGAATATTTTCACTTATAAAAATTATTTGTAAATTCATTTAAAATACGTTTAAATTTTAATAAAAACTATATAAATGTTGTTAAAAAAATCTTTTTAATAATTAAGCGAATATTACTATAAATATCAATAATTTAATAATTTAACGAAAATATTTTGGTCAAGTAATTAGATAAAAAGTTACGAAGGTTTAAAAACAAATTATCGTGCAAATTGTATTTTAATTGGATATACTATCAATTCAAAATTCATTTTTACTTTCTCGGTTCTGTTATATACGATAGAAGGAAAGTATGGCAAGCGGTCAATAAATGACTCCTCTAAACTTTTACATTTTTGTACTTAGGACATCTTAAAACGTCGAGAAACGAAAAAAAAAAATCGGGTTTTCCCCCTGTATATATGGTTGTTAGGGTGTGTGTGTGTGTGTGTGTGTGTGCACGCTCGCGCATGTGACACTATTTTGTTCACCCTCTTTGAAGCTTCATAATTCCTGTACTTTCTGTCGAAAATTTCTGAAATTTTTCAAGGAGGTTTGTGTATAAGGGGGATTTATGCTTCTAAATTTTGGTGATTAAAGGTTGAGGGGATGGGGAGATAAGTGGTATCGTGTGTATCTCCAGTAGGGTAACAGTTAATGACGAATTTACTCCTTACTAGCATTTATAATTTTTTATAAAACCCCTCCCTACCCTCGAAATTGAGCGTTTTGCCATTTTATAATAGTTAAAAATATAAAAAGACTTTAAAATAAAATATCATAACAGATGGCACCACAAAATGTTGCCTGGAAAGTTAAGCAATTCGTTGTTGGAGTTTTAAATTTAAGAATTACTTTAAAGGTTAACTTTTAAAAAACATTTCTAAGATTTTCGAAATATAATTCATATTATTTTAAAATTTTCTGGAAGTTTTTAAAAATTAGAATTATTAAAATTATTTTTAAAATTAAAAAAGTGAATTTATGTAGTTTTATTAAACAAAAAGAATGGATTTTTATTTTTCATTTAAGAATAATTTCAGAATGATTTTATAATTTAAATAAATAGGGAAAAATAAGGTGAGTGCATATAATATCGATAATCTTTAATTTAAAAAGTATTTATGGAAATTCGTATAAAATTGATAATTTAGGGTACCTTAAAAGCCAATTAATCAAGTAAACTGACTTTTTGGTTATTCGAAATAATAAAAAATTAATATAAATTTAATTTTTTAAATTGAAAAATCTTATTAAACCTTTCTCAAGGTAAAATTAATTATTATTTCGAATATTTTACTTATAATTATTTAAAATTTCGATACAGCAATGCTTAACTAAGTGTACTTTTAATAATTTATATCAAAACCACTTCGTTAAGTTTAAACATTAATTAATTTTATTAACGTGAAAATATTGCCATGTAAGTCAAATATGGATAAATTTTAAAATATTGATTTATATATTTAAGGTTGAGGATGTTTATCTTTTACAAGATTTCATTAACTTTTAATATAATTTATTAATACCAGTAATTCATTAATATATTTACAACTTAAAAAAGCATTATAATTACTACATATAATGATTTTATAATTAATTACTTCAATTATTATTTTAAAAAATTAGATTAATAAATTAATTTTTTATATCTAAATTTTTTTAGATGAATAATAATAATACAGTAATGTTAATCAATTTTTAGAATATTTCATTATAAATTTTTTAAAATTT
>NW_019384857.1:302174-328658 GCF_000671375.1 Centruroides sculpturatus
TTTTTAAATTTATTTATTTTTAATTTAAATTAAAAATAAACAAATTGATTTAATGAAAATTGGAAATGATTTTCTGAATTTTTTGTAGTAACTATTTATAAAATGGAAAAAGTTTAAATAAAATATCAAAAAAAAACTTACAAAACTTTCTAGATTTTAAATGTTGTAGAATATTTTTAATTAATAATAAAATAAACTTTAACTGGTAATTCATTATATTTATGTTCGTATTTAAAGATTTCTAATATTTGTTTACATATAAAATTATGTAATTGTATGATAAATTCATTATTACACTTTGCTATCCGATATGGGCACTGGTTTAGTTGAGTAATCTAGAACATTATCATGTAATTTTCGTTTGTAGACTGGTTAGAGTGGAAATAACTGTACCTGACTACGCTGTTAGACATAAAATAAATAGATTTTAGAGCTTTCCATTTTATTTAAAAGAGACTTATCAAATTCTATTATCGATTAAAATATAACGGTGAAAATGATTAATCAGTGTAAGAATTTAACAAATCGATAAAAATTTCTGTTAGGCGAAATTTATGAAAATTTTACAATTCTTTTAGAATATCACACATTCTATTTTAACATATAGAGTAAAATTGCAAACATGGATATACGTTGTTAATGAACAGGGTTTTCATTCTCAATATATAACAAAGAATTCTAACTTTTACCCAAATAATTTACTCATGACACCACAAATCTTATATATTGTTTTTGTAGCGCCTTACATGAGATTAATTATAGGGATACATGTCAACGATTAAGAAATTACTCTGATATTATTTAAGGATTGTATAAAATTTATATTTATTTTTCACGAAACCTGCACAAGAATGTATAACAAATTTAAATCATCTAACTAAAATTCAATTACATAACTTATAAGGAAATGCCATTCACTTCGAACTTTCCGTAGTTTCTACAGAAGTCACGTGTAAATTACGGACTTACAGATAACCGTTTAAAACTATATGTAACGATCATTTATATTCCCGAATAAGCGCATTAATGCAACAAGAGTAGGTGTACTTTGTCCACATAGAACCACCAGTATGCCGAATCTCAAACTAATCAGCGCCAATAACGTGGAATGTAGTGAGTGCTTCCAATTTGCAAGAGGCTAAGGATCTGTCTAAAAATTGTTCTTGGGCACGATCGAGCTAAAACATGTCAAGATCTTGCATCTAAAAACGAAGCATGCTCTTCTGACATTACGATAGGGCATTTTGGAAAAGCCCAAGAGAAAACACCGTATAGTGTGTGCATAACGTCATGACATATACAAAATGATAGATTCCGTCGTTTTTGTTTGTAACTTTCTCTGCCCTTCTGGCGCTAAACCTTTTTTTAGCAAGCCATTATGGATTAAGCCAGGCTCACAAGGGGCTGCTGGGTAGTGAGAGATGGAGACTCGACATTTCGAATAAATCAATCCTCCCAAAATTATTCCTGAGGTTTTCGACCCGTCGGAATGAGAAATATAAATATAAATTTATTTTAAAAATCTTTTATAAAATAATTTATTAATAAATATTCAAAGTTTTAGAATTTTACGAAAAAGTGAAATTTTTCCATTTATCAAACTTCACGGTAGTGAATTCGACCACAAGAACAAACAACAAGAACGAAAATCGAACAGACAATAACAATAAAGAGAAACGGAAAAAACGGAAAGAAAACGAACGAAGAACGACTGTGACTTATTTATTGTAATATCAATCGATTTCTCAGTTGATTTTTCAATTATTTGAATTTTATTTTTTCCTTTTCCAACATTAAGATTATGCGCATTCGTAGTAAATACATTATTAATGAATTAATAAATTAATCGGATTCCTGTTTTCCGGAATCCAAGCTTTCGCGATCCTAAAATAATATTAAATAACAATAACGGACGCAATTTTTAATTTATTTAACTTAAATATATGCTCTCCACCTCAAATTAGTATTGTAGTGTACAGTACAGTACATCATACTTTTCCTGCTAACCCTAGTCATGACGATCATGTATCTAACTCCGTTCGGGAAAAGGTTTTGAATTAAAACAACGTAACTTTCAATCGTTTCCTGCCCCTAAGATTTCTATATCTGGTCTTGACTTTCATGTATCTAACTCCTTTCTCGAGATTAAGGAAGGACAGACAAACAAACAGTCAGCTGGACAACAGTGGGAATTTATAAGTCTACAATTTTTTCAAATTGCAACCAATTACAATAAAGTTTTAGAAATAATTAATGATGCAACGAATAGTATATTCGGCCAAACTATTTGGCTTGATTAACGCAAGTACGAAAATTGGAGCGCAAATCGCATTATGGCAAGGATCGCGCACCCTGCTCTCTATTGGCCTACTGTCACTACGCTTCGCCAATCGCGTTAATTCGAACAGACATGAGCGTCATGGCAGTATGTGATAAGTGATGATATCAAATGTTGATAACAATGAAATGACCTACACGTGTAAATAACGGGAAAAGAACAGAGAAGGATCAGTGGCGTACCATAGTGGGGGCGGCAGGGCGGCACTTTTTAGGGGGCGGCAAAATTTGACAATAAATAATAATAATATCTTGTAAAAATTTGAAACATCTTAATCTATACTTGCATCGCACCTACGATAGTGCTATCGTCCGGCAAAGTATCGATAATATCGTCTAGTGAATCGGCTCGCCGGGTGAACTAGTAACTTTTTCATCCGAGGAATTCCTGCGAAACCTGTTGACGTTTTTTTTTCTTGTACGATTCATTCGCGTTCATATACACCACTAATATCCAATAGAACTATTTTAAACAGGTCGCTGCACTACCACCGAATTTTTCATTGCTTGTTCTGTGACAAAACTGAATTTTGGTCTTTTAAATTGAAATACCTAAATAAGGGGGGACGGAATTTCCCTTCGCCCCGGGCGGCTGACACCCATGGTACGCCACTGAGAAGGATCACGAAGTGAAAGTGTGAAAATACATATGAAATTGAGTTGGTAACATAATCGAACAAGTCGAGGAAGCTTATTGACGCGAAATTCGCGGCCGTCAATGCCAAACAATTGTTGTTATAGACTTCGGAAAGGTAAATGCGTGTAATGAAAGTCACTTAGCATGCACGGGCGAAAGCTTAGGGCCGTTCGGGCTTCCAAGCTGTCTGGATTCTGTGAAATCATAACTGTGACTTATACTGACGACCTATCTGTCTCTTTTCTCCGTTATCACCAGGCTATGAGTCACGTAATTGTAAAATGGGAAATCTACGACGGAAACGTGACGAATCGAAAGTATCGTGCGCGCACATTATGATGTATGCATAGGCATACGTTCTATTATATACGATTAGATACGATGACTGAACTTGACTGAACTACATAATAAGTACGTAGTTTTCATTTGATTTGTTACCTATTTTTGATCTTTTAAAAAAATAACTTAGTTATATTACTTTTCCTTTGATCTTTTACATAAATAAGCAAAAAAAATCCGCTTTCTTGAACTTGAAATGTATGTTCAGTTAATAAACCATTAATAAAAGTTACCAAAATGATTAATTTACTGTGTTTTTGTTATTTCTTACTCCTGTTTTCAGGTATTCGGTATTCGGCCGAATAGCGAAACATAGGCCGAATACCGAATAGTAACCGAATATTCGTTGCATCATTAGAAATAATATTTCATTATAAATTTTCCATTTTATTTATTTTAAATTTAAATCAAAATTTAAAATAAAATAAGTTAAATTAAAATTGGAAATAATCTTTGGTATATTTTATAATAAATTATCTAAATTTTTTACGTTTGATAAATTATAAAATTAACTNTACATACTAATTTTAATTATATGAAAATAATCGCACAATATTTTATTATAACAGCATTATGTACCTTATTACAAATTTCTATACTGCACGTGAAAAAAAAAGATTGCTATTGTATATTCGAATATTAGTGGCGGAGTGAAATCTCTGTATTGTCAGATTCCAAAAAACCAGATTTGCGCACATGCTTTACAGAGCACCAACCTCACCCGGTTTAGCCGGTGGAAGCCTACGACCTTGGGTTGATGCTACACATATAACGCTTCCAATTCTATCCAGAACCGGTTCTGGGCTGTTAGCCGCCTGCCCGCTAGATATTTGGCCACCCTCGCCCGATTACGCAAATCACAAGTAGATTTATAACTTAACCCAACCGATAAGAATTTACTGGTATGATGTGTTTATGATAGTTCTGTATAGTTGACAGGAGTTTTAAAAAATCCATTAAAATATTTGATATATTTATTCCGCTCTCCGATTTTATATTAATCACGGATTTCAATGTTAAACCAGTGATATTACGTTTTCGTATATCCCATCTTTAAGGTGATGTAGAAAAAAATGTGTACAATTCTTGTATAATGTTAAAAAATTAACTGTTACTTTGACAGCGTCATTTACAACTAAATTTAACGAATGAGAGAGATGCAAGAGGTACAGAAAAAGCTCTAGAATTTATTTTCCTTAAATTTACGATTTATGTATCCNGGATGTAGAAAAAAATGTGTACAATTCTTGTATAATGTTAAAAAATTAACTGTTACTTTGACAGCGTCATTTACAACTAAATTTAACGAATGAGAGAGATGCAAGAGGTACAGAAAAAGCTCTAGAATTTATTTTCCTTAAATTTACGATTTATGTATCCATTGTCGTAAAAATTTTTCTTTACACTACTTTCCCGAGACTACAAATATTCGAGTTCAAAGTAACCGGTTTATACTTATTTCTATTTAAGTATTAGTTAAATAATTAAGCAATTAGGGAATTGGGGACATAAACAAAACCCTGACGAAAGAGCCGAAATTTTACTTAAACAAAAGCTTAACCGAACCAATCTATAGCCGAGTACAGTGGGGACTGATTTCTTCGTATTATTAATGCAATAAAGACAGAAATTTTTCCAGTTCAATGAAAGTGAGTAAAAGTTGTAAATTTTGAAAATTTCTGAGGACACTTGGTCCTAAAACGAATTAGTTATAAAACAAATGACTATTAAGTTTAACATATTTAGATTTTTACAGCTATGGTGAGAAACGTTTAAAATCTACAACAGCCCTGTCGCGTCCTTTGAGAAATACTAGTGATGCGACAAAAAAGGTATTTGACATTGACCGGTATCGGCACCCTGGGGATTTGGCAGTCCGCGTGTGTGCACGCTCTGCAACCGTCTTCGATTCCATCCATTAGCCACTCGTACTTGACTAAGTGCATTGTTTTAAGATTTAAAAAGTAAAGAATATTTTATGTTATTTTTATGTACGTTTCTTTACAAAGCTGTATTTAATTGTAATTTTCTTTAAAAATATATTTATACAATTGAAGAATATTTGTACCAGGTATGTATATCCACCACACATTTTATTTCACCAAGTAAGTTTGTTTTATTTTATTTTTAATTGTAGCCCTTATATCGTGGCTAGCGATTCGGAATGTAATTGTGATATTAAAAAATGCATTTAGAAAAGTCTACGGTTTTTACTGGCTTATCGAATGAACGATACGAATGGACCCTAGATCATTACTGACGCGTAATTGACCGATTGCTCCTGGATGTCGGCTTCTTACAGAAACACAGCTTCCTTATCATCAAATGTCACGGCACGCCACTGTCAGTAGACCCCCCCATAATACGGTAGATACGTTCCATTTTATATGAATTCCGTGTTTTACGAGTCACTTAAATACATGAGCCAATCACAGTCCGGCACGTGTACAATTTACGGACTACGGCTGTTTGAAAGGCTTTCTTCCATAAAATTAATCGATTCTAGACTAATTTGACTCAACATTTCCAAAACACGTATAATTTTTTGGGAATAATCCGTATTAACTATGCTATAAACAAAAAATTGTAGGATTACTTACCGAGTGTGCACCGTTCGACGACGCCATTGCTTAAGCTTGTTTTCGTCGCGGAGCGGTGCATCGAACGGCGGATGTTATTTATAAGTTATTTTCTGCGAAAAATTCGCTGAACTTTGGAGACATCATTAATATAAATATAATTTTTATGGCCGTTAAATAATAAATGGTTTTTAGTAGGTCCGCTGCTCGTTTAAACTCAACGGTTTGTGCAATATCCGCTATTGGTCTAGATTCGACCAATCCTGTCGCGACATGAGTCAGCGATGACGTTTATCGTATTTTACGAGTCTCTTTTAGCGTGTTTATACGAATACGATCGCAATTTTTCGCCGTATTATATGAACCCGTTTTATAGGGGTCTACTGTATAAAGTCGAATAACTTTCGACTAATGTAAGCCCAACGGCATAATTCTGTAACTAACTAACTATAACTAGGCATATCGATAATCTAGGCATATCATAACTAGGCATGAGATCTGAGCTTATTATTTTTTAATACTGTACTCTACAGCAGTGATTACCAAACTTTTTTGAGCCATCGCTTCTTGGTTCCATACACTTCTACCCAACGCACCCTAGCCTGCTTTCCCTTGTGTGAGAACAGCTTAGAAATATTTTTAGAAAATTTTTCTTATTAACGTCACACTTTGTGTACATTGTTTTTCATATTCATAAGCTATTAAACCCGTTTTAATGAAAAGAGAAAGGTTGTCGGTGACCTCAGCCCTCACCTATGGTCACCGTTCAGTCAGGACCCTGACACCAGATTNAAAGTGGTTGAAAGTGGCTTTCTATTTCGAATGTTTTGTTCGAATTTGTTCGAATTAAATTCGAACATAAAATTTGAATATTGGTTCGATTATAGAACGATTGTAAACGTTCCAGAAACGTTGAAAATAGTTCGTTTGACTAAACGTAAAAATTCTCTAATTAGTCTGGAAACGGCGGACCTAATTCTTGCATTCTGTGAAAACGGGTAAGATTGGCTATAATGTAATTATCTTAATCTTCACTATCGTTACTTTTTGCCCAGCGAAGCGGGTCCTTGCAGCTAAATTCTAGATTACTTAGAAAAACAGTCTTTTATATATATAAAAAACTATATTACATACAAATGTATGAACAAATAAAAATCCAGCGAAGCAGGTCCTTGCAGCTAGTTTTTAAATAAAAAAAGAATCTTTAATTGTTTATGAAGCTTATGGTGCATCTAAATTATGTTAAAACTCAAAATTTTATTTTAAAAATATTCTGTAATTTTTACCGATATTTTTAGAAAAATATTGCTAATTAATTAATAAATTAATAAATTATTAATTTATATCCTTATATCCTAATTTATCTTTATATCCTTATATCTTAATTTATATCCTTAGCATAATTTATTAATTATGCTAAGGAATAGAATATTTTTAAGATTTAATAGGATTTAAATGTATTTAATTTTATATAAGAATCCTAAGCTTAATGAAAATGAGTAATCCTGAATCCTGAATGTAATCCAGTCCGGATATACAGCAAATTTTTTTTCTTGTTATGAATTGAATTATAATAAAGTTTACTGGTTTTAATTAAAATAATGAATTACTTAATTGCATCTTAATTATAATTAAGCAAATTTAAATTTAAATTTATATAACTAATTTTTTGTTTAATTTGCTCCAAATGAAAATAATGATAAATTATAGACTATTGAAATTACATTGAAACAATATTTAATTTTGCTTTTTTGCTAAATATTTTGTTTATACAAAATCTGAAAGAATTCTTTTTGATTTTAATTAAGAGATACTTTGAGATTATTTTTTTTTTCTATTAATTGGTAAAGAATGTAAGAAAAACGAAAAAGAAATGTAGTTGAACAAGTTGAAAATACTTCAGCAAATTAAAGAATACATTCTTCAATTTACTGAAGTATTTTTGTTATCTTTGACTTTTCTTTATTTTGAGTTATTTCATTTCACAAAATAAAGAAAAGTAACAAAATGAAACTTGATATAATTTTTTTATTCTGTAATATAGAATTATTTGTTAAACAATAGCTAATGTCTTAAGCATTCAGTATGAGATTAATAATATAAATCTATATCCGGAAAGTAGCTTTTACAGTCTATAGATAAAATAATAGTAAAATTGACAGCTTATAGACAAAGTTGGCAAATTATCCAGTGTAAACTACTTCTAAGATTCATCTTATTCATCTTTTTGCATAAATGTTTTTTATTTAATGTAGAATTGACTATTTTGTAATTTAATTTTCATTATCTTAATGGTATTTAGGCATTTTACTTATCGGTAAACAATGTTTCAATCTATTTTCTATATGATGAGTAAAAAATTTATCAAAATAGTGACTCTCCATCAAACAAGACTGAGTTTTCAAGCATTTTTATATAAAACGATTTCAACGCTCTTCAATAATGGATATAAATTAATAATAAAAATATATACAGAGTGATCCAAAGGTTACTTAATTGTGGCTATTTTCAAGCAATTAAGTAATTTTTCCAACGTGTGTGAAAGCATTATAATTTGACTTTAAAACAAACGAGATTTCAAAATTTGTTCCTTTTTCTTCTTGAGTAAGACAGAAATAAAATATATACAATGGTTATCTGACTTTTGGATTACCTTATTAATTAATTAGGTTGAGAATAGCTTAAATTGTAACACCACAAAAAATTTAAAAATCAAAAACATTTTATGAAAAAAATATTGGTCTTTTTATTTCAATTGGGATAAAACAACCTGCACCAGAAAATTTATATTTTTTTCAAAATGATTATAAGAATATACTATATATAATATAGTTTATATGACCCCTTGGTCTTAAAACAAAACGGATGGTAATGACTGTAAATTTTTTTATTTAATAAAAGTAAAATATATTATTTTATATATTTTATCAAATAGAATATGTGGATGACAATAAAATGGGCTTAAATAAAATATTAATAACTTCCATTTCCGGTAATATCTACTTCCGAAAAATCTTATAAATATGCTAAATTTCAGATAGGAGGATCATTTTTACATTTACTGAATAATTTTTAAATTATGGTTCATAAAATACAGTGCAGAAACGTGTCATTGAACCATAACTTATAAATGGCGCGCTGTAACAAAATCTTATTTATGTTTTATCTAAGCGTATACGTAATCGTTTAAAATATCCGCATTGTTTTCATCAAAGAAAACAATGCGGATATTTTAAACGATATTTGTCTTTTGAGAATATTTGTCTTTTGATATATGCCCAATATACTGTATGTACTGTACTGTACTGTACACTACACTCAATGTTCTGTTTTTACATTAATTTTTTACATGATTTTGTTTAACACAGAAAAAACTTCAATTATTTTTTTACACGATTTGTTTTATTGTAACACGTTTCAATAAATTTACCTTTTTTTATAAATCTTCATTTGATTTAATTCTAAGAAAAAATATTTATACTTCTTTTTCTATAAAATTGCTCTTTAAAAAACAATTTAGAATTTGCATTTAAGACTGCCACACACGCTCAAAGAAATTTTAAGATTTGGCTGTCTTTTACGACTTATTTGAACGTTTGTAGTGACAAACGGTCTTTCATTTCTGACTCTATCCCGCAATTGAAGCAGTCAGAAAAAATTTAATTCAAACTTTGACGATTTGTTTGTATGATTGTGTTTTTTCCCATTTCTTTCAAATGCCGTTCGGTGTTAAAATCTAGAGATATTTTGGTGTTTAATTGAAAAAATTCAAAGAAAAAAATGAAATTAAAATAGAATTCGCAAAGAACTTTTGTTCATACGTAAATTACAATTCTCTCCTTTTTGATTTTTTAACTAAAGTTAAAATATTTTGTATAAACACATCTTATTATATTAATTGATTTATCGTACTATTTTTAGTGGTTTTAAGGTCTGAAACAGATCTTTCGTTTTCATACGGAGAATAACATTTTTTACACGGATTTTTTGTAAATGTATCTACCGTGTAAAATCAGAATTAGGTATATAGATTATACACCTAATTCTGATTTTACACGGTAGATACATTTCCAAAAAATCCGTGTAAAAAATGTTATTCTCCGTATATTTGAGTGTTGAGTAGACTAATTTTTTAAATTAATTTTGAAACTGCAAAACAATTCATATTGTTTGATTTGTTTATTTTAGAAAAAATTCGTTTAACTTATAAAGTGTCTTAATGTATTTTTTAGATATTTATTTTGATAACACGTTTATTTATTTATTTATTCTTAAAAGTATGTAATGGGTCTCATTTACTTTCAGTAATAACTTTTTAATGCTGAATTCCTTTTTCTAAATAGAAGAATTCAATGTTTTCTTTTTGAATTTTCATTTTACAGGCCTATTCCTTCTAGAAGGAAGAGTTTAGCATTGAATTCTCTTCTAGGTAATAATGTTTTAGGGAGAAAATTGAAATTAAGTTTACAGCTTTATTGTGGCACAGATTCAACAGATCGCGATTGTCAAGATAACTTCAAATTTTTCTAAAGAATTTCAAGGTTCCATTGCTCTGACTAGATTTACACATAAGCTACATTTATAATGTAGGGCCTCTTGTTGTGAGGTTCTTTTTTAAATTGATTATAATTTGGTGGAGATGGAAAACGTCTTATAAATTATAGTTTAGGGTCAAACAAATGTAAATCCGAATCCCACTGAAAGGACACATAATTAAAAACACGTTTAACTTGTAGATAACTGTTTACTAAAAGCAATTTTAATTGTATTTAATGTAATTTTCATATAATTAAAATTGCCATTGTTTTGAATCTAAAACCTTAATTGCTGAAAGCTGTTTTGTAACTTTCTATGATTAATTAAAAAAAACCTAAAAAATTTGGAAACAGTTTGATTATTTAACGGGTGCTGTAGGAAGCATAACGTTAGAAAAGATTGCAATTTTTCTATTTTTACCATAATAATTTGAAGGTATTTACTTTCATAATATTTAATTAAAGTTTATTTATTGTTTTTAAAAAATTCGTATATAAAATGGTACAAGTTAATATTATTCAACTCATTTCAATGTCTTCATAGTAGTCGATATCGATTTTCAGGGTCAATAAGGCATTTTCCAGAGTCGAAAATTAGTTGGAGGTCTATTGGGTGTCGGTTGAAGACTGTTCATTAAAAATTATTAGTCTAATGGGTTATGTAAGCCATTTGACATTTAGAATGTTTAAGTTTGCCCACTGTAACTATTTTCTATGAAAACGATGTGTACAGTACATTAATACTGGCTCAGAAGATTTATTTATATATTTGTTATTAGTATTATAATTATTAACTGTATTAATTTAATAAAAGAGAGGGAGTCGAGAAAACTTTGAAAGGGTCAACAGTCAAAAAAAAAAAAAATGTTCGGGACCCAGATGTAAACGGAAAAAAAATAAAGAATAGTAGTGAGAAATTCCAAAATTTTTTGCTCTTATTTATGAACCTATCTTAATTAATATAATATATGAATTATAATAAATTATTACAATAAATACAGAAAGTATTTTGTCGTATACAGAAGATATAAATTTACGTATTTATTGAAGTTTGAAGATTTAAGAACTATAATTGGTCGAAGTGAAATCGTAATTCCACCAATAAAACGTAATGTTTTTTTATTTACTATCTGATGTTTATATCATTAGTTTTTAAATTTTATTATCAGTGACTATAAATAATTGTTATAAATTTATTATTAAATTTTTAATTTTTACGNAATTTCATATTTCATTATTTTGCGATAAATTTTCTTAAAAATCACTTTAAAATAAAATTTAATAACAAAAGATTGAAGAAATCAAATACATATCAAATAAGACAGACATAAAAGAATGTTAAAAAAAATTTCTAAAAAACAGTAAAATTTATGATATAATTATTCTATTTGAAAAGTTAAAATGTTGTTTTTCAGGTGCGTAGTAAATTGAATTAAATTTTACTTTTGTTATTTTCCAATCTTTTAGAGTAAATTTACCATAAATAAACTTTTGTACCTTTATGCTAAATGTAAATAATTTTAAGAAAATTGATATGTTCTTTCTGAAAGTGTTTATTTAAACATTATTGTTTCATTTGATTCTATTTTAAAAACACAAGTAATTATATTAGTATTAAGTTAGATGTTTTTATCTTTTACCGAATATAAGTTTTGATAAAAGACAATTAATATTAAACAATTGTTTCGATAAAGTATAATATTTTTATTGAAAGAAAATCAATACTTGTTGTATATGTTGTTCTTTTAAAAATATTTACTTAAACATTATCATTTTATTTGATTATATTCTAAACGAAAAGTAATTATATTAGTACTAAGTTAGGTTTCTTGGCTTTTTTTCAATTGTATCAAATAGTGTTTTTGATGATGTAAAATCAAAAACGTTATTTTAATTAAGTATTACTTTTATTGGAAGAGGAATAGTTTTTGTACTGTAGTTTTTTTGAAGTATTTGCTTAAAATATTGTTTTATTTGATTACAATCTAAAAATCCAAGTAATTACTTTCTTGCGTATATTTTTTGAGGATTTTAGTTATTTTATAAGTGTATCGAACATAGCTCTTGATGGGATACAATTAATATCTTGATAAAATACTGCTTTCATCGGAAATAACATAGATAATGATACAGATCACTAAATTAATGATTACTTTTATTGATAACTTATCAAAATAGATAATTTCTTCTAAATGATTGCAATATTGGGCACGCGTGCCATAGGTTCGCCACCCCTGTTCTAGAACCTTGGTTTACTTCAGCATTGAACAAGACCGCCATGTACTGTACAAGGTAACTGTATTATTGAATTACTTAAATACAGTACTTAGTCATATTTATTTTTATCATATTGTAAGCAGAGTTTAAAATCTGCTACTCACCCCTCCCCATTAACTCCACATCTGCCATCGTCAAGAATGCGGAGAACTGAGGGGTCACGAAGGGAAAGGAATGGCTTGGTCAGGGGATAGAGGAAAGAAAGGTTCCCACCTTTCACCTTGGACTTATGTGGAACGGTCGTAAAATTCATCTGTGCTTGTGATCACCTTTCTTTTTAGTTTAATTATTGTATTCTTAACGTTTGTGTTATTACACATATTTACACCAATTTTGTAAAGGAAAGACATTTAGTTTACGATTCCTGTTCGTAAGTACACTTGGATCAAAAAATACGTGGTTAACTGACTTTTGGACCACCCTTTATTTACTATAAATCCTTTCAAACTTATTGTTTATTGTTTTATTTACTTATATAATGGAAAAAAAACGTGGATATAAACAATAAACAATTTATTATTAAGTTCCAAATATTTTAGTCAATGTTCTCGTGAATTATAAATAATCAATTGTATTTCATATTTTCATATATTTGCCACGATTCTATCCTGAAATTTCTTATAAAGTAAATTAAATTTTTTTATTTATAAATAATAATTGTTTAGATGGTTAATAATGTTTCTTATGGGAAGAAAGTGTAATAGAGAGGTCATAAAAAATAATTTACACAACACTTTATGTAGTTTAATGGAGAGTTGGATGAAAGTAATGAATAGAATAAAATTTACAGAGAGTCTGTATGGAATAAGTCTTGGTATAAGAAATTATTGGATGAAACGAATGGTTATAAAAATTAATCATAAGGATTTAGATCTTCACATACTTCATTATAGCTTACAATGGGTGTGATTTAGATTGTTATCTAAGATGTTACAAAATAAAGGCGACAGATTTACTTTCCTTTGCTTCTTGACATTTCTTTAGATTATTTATTTATTTAAACGGATTTAGAATTATTTAATCCGTATCAATGTACACTTTTGTACTTACTTGTTAGTTAAGTTCAGTTTAGTTTACAGAAACACGATTTTTCATTTAATTATATTTGGACATTGTATAAATTTATTTTATTGTAGAACAAATTCGTATAATTTAACATTATTAATATATTTAAATTAAATAGTGTACATTAAAAATATCTTAAATTAACATTCAAATACAGGAATTTAGAATATTATAATTGAATAATTTTTAATTTATTCGATAAACTTATTTGAATCTTTCAACCGGAAAATAATATTAACGATTCTAAGAGAAATAAATTCTAAATTTTTTCCATAATTTCTTGCTAAAAATGCTATTACATCCATTATAAACACAAAAACAATTTACAGAAATTATTTGTTAGGAAAGTAACTATTGGTGGGTTTATATTTACTTCAACCAATCATAGTTCTTAAATATTCACGCCTGAAAAATTTCTGTTTCTATCTCAAATACATGAGTCTACTTACAAACATTGCAATAATTTACTATAATTATTCTACAGAATTATTGTTCTGAATAATAATTTATTGTTAAAATTTATACATAAAATATTCATTAATGCACGTACNTTATCAAAAACATGATATTTTCTCAAGTAAAAATGTTCTAAATTAGTATCATTTATTTAACGAAATGAATTAATAATATCAAGTTTTTCGTGCTATTAACTAATTCAAGGGCATCAAAATAAAAATTACGATACCAATATTGTTAAAAGCTATCGATAAATCTTAAGTGCGGTCTCCTCCATTATCTATTTTTGGAGATTTTGGGAAGTCAACAAGTGGATATTAGTAAACAAGTAATTTGATGAATGCCTTACTGAAGAAGAATGAAAGATTAAGAACACCGCTGTTTTTATTCTTTTCTCCTCCTTCATTCTCTAAATTTTTAAAACATGCACTCGCATCCCTAACGAAAGATTGGTTAAGCGGTTTTTTATTTGGAAATAAAATCATCCATTTTCTCACGTGTATTTTAGCCTAACTTTACTGCACTGTACATCTTAAGTGATTAAGAAAGAAAATTCAGTTATGTCTAGGTTAGGGATCTAAAACGGGAAAAATTGTGTAATTATACATTTAAATTTGACATTGGTACATTTTATTATGACCTTGCAACCCAGAAAAGACATCTCGTACTCTCAGGGTGTGTGTGTTTGTGTGTGTGTGTGTGTTTGCCCCTCAGGTTAAGAATTGCTGCTATAGACGATACATGACTTATTCTGAACTACTTTAATCACTTGCTGATGTCCAAGAAAATGCATTAAATAAATTTAATTATGGCTTTAAAAATAACACAATTCGCTTAATTAATTGCTAAATACTTTAATCGAATTTAATTAATTCGCTTATAAAAATAACATCAATTCAGGAGTAAAACAATTTTATTTATTTAACGATAAATCGAGTTTTTTAAAGAACGAAACAATTTCAAAGAAATTATTTTGTTTTTTGTTTTACAATTTCATTTATAACAATTACAAATGTAATTTAATTTGAATAACATCTAAATTTACTAATTTATTTTAAAAAATTAGAAAATATGTATATTATCTTTGTACTACTTAAATAACTTGATTAACATTATAACGAATATTATGATTTTTCAAAAACGTTAAAATTTCTTTCTTGGGAAGCTCAGAAGTATATATTTATATATATTACTGTCTTTGTAATAAGTCTTTAAATACTTTTAAAAATGAATATAATTCACTTACAATATCTAAAAATATTTTTCGCACAGAAAATTTTTATTATTTAATAAAAATTATTTTATTTTTATTAAACTCTTCAATACATACATGTGAATATAATCTTTACATTTTCCTGTCAAACACCTTAACCATTATAACTATACACTCAATAAACACTTATCATTCTATAGATCATTCTATAGATTTGCAGCAAACCAATCATGTACATTATGTCTTTCAAAATGGACATTTTATTCAATTGCTGCACAATCTTTTTCCTTAACATGCCTTATATCCGGAATCTGGTCATCAATTTATTTGACATTCGCCATTTTTTTCCCTTTCCCTTTTTGCTATCTCTCACGTGATATACTAACATTCTTCCAATGTATTGGCTAAGTTTGAAGCCAGATCACGATTGTGACATCAGATATAGATGCAATAAATATCGAGCTTTTGTGAGAATATATCGGAAATTGAACAAAATATATATACTTTCCTACAACTGACTACATCTGTAATCGTTCTGTTGATAGAATCGAGTTTTTATTCATCATTGTTTTATATTGTGTTATCTAATGCAATTTATCTGTCTATAATTTAATTATAGCAATGTGTGTGAAATGTTAAAATATTTTTATTTATTTGAATAATTTAATAAAAATTTTATAATATTAATTAATATCAAAGTATTGAACAGTTTTAATTTCTAATTAAAAAGTTAAATCTTAATTATGCGACCACTTCCATTTGACTTTTTTCTTAATTAAACTTTTGCCATTTTTTCTCAACTGAATTTTCTCTTGAACGATCCTCCTATGATTCTCTTTCAACTGATCTTTCTCGAATGATTCCAAATGATTTTTCTCTTAAATGACTTTTTGTGGTTCTCTCAAAACAGATTTTACTCTTAAAGATTTCTTGTGATTTCAAGTAAATTTCTTCTTAAATGATTCCCTGTGATTCTTTTTAACTGATTTTTTTCGTATACTATCCTCTATTGTTCTCTTAAAAATTAATATTTTATATAAATGAACATTCTTTTGAATCTTTTGACTTAAAAGTCAAAAGTGAAGTGTCTTTTGAAAAAAAAATTGTTAACCTCATAAAGAAAAATATTAGTTGTATCTTACTTTTATTCCTGATTTCTTCATAAAAACATATACCAACTTTGTTATAGATGTAGATGATATAAATTTATAAACTTGACAAAATAATTAAATTTCTTTTTTTAGGGGAGATCGGGGCAACTTCGGCATGCGGGGCAAGTTTGTCAAGCGCTTTTTTTAAAAAACAAATTAAAAGGAGACTTTGGTTATAGGTTAGGCAGTTGAGTTTTATTGGTGGCTTGTTGNATAGAAAAGAAAAATTTAATTAACAACAATTTCAGTTCAAATGTAAACATATATAACAGAAAGCAGATAAAATTAAAGATAAATGTTAAATAAATATTTTATATTCGAGGATATGACGTTAAGAGGGTTTTCTTTTTGTGATGAAATTGTTTACTTTGAAAGAACATAAAGCTGAATTTAGAAAAGTAATAGATTATGTCTCTACTAAGAAAGAAATTTTAGAATTGTATTCAATTAGCTTAATAGAATTATTTGTGGTTTTACTTTAAAATATTAAACTTCAGTTAAATTTAACCAAAGTTAAATAAAAACTACTGGCTTTCAAATAATAAATATTCTATTCATTTTCTAAAATGGAATAAAAATATCCATTATTGAAATAAAAGTGATAATAAAGAAAGATATAACCTGAAGCATCTATTTGCATAAAAATCGATATTAAGTCCGCACTTACGAAGTTGTTATCGATGATCGAAGAAAAAAGATTTAAATAAATTATTCTTTCATTCAAATCTTTAAAAATTGTTAAAATCTAATATATATTCAAAGAAACCTGTGGACTCTTATGTTATTCACAGATAGCAAGAGTTATCATCACTATTGGGAAATTTAATTAATTAGGACTACTGTGTATGCTACCGCATCTAGAGCTGTGTTTTTAAGGACTTTTGAAGTTTTTTTCCATTCAACTATGTAAAAAAATTGTTAAATCTAAGTATAGAATCATGTAGAAACCTACAAAATATTTATCATTCAAAGAGATAATATTTTTCAATAAATTAATAATTTGATCATCTATTGGAAAATTTGATTAATTAATATAGTCTATATACTATCAAGTTTATAGAATTTTAAACAAAACTTTGAGGTGTTTCAACGAAAAATTTCATCAATCTACGTTACAGATAAATATAAAACGTTGCAAAGAATTCAAAAACTTTTAAAAATATTTCCGTTACACCGTTAAAAAATTCCATAAAAACTGTCATTTTTCAAAATAAACTACTCAATTTATTTTACTTAAAACGCGTTTTAAAAATTGTTTTATTTAAGAAAACTTCTTCCAAAAAATACGTTATAATCGGCAAAGTTATAATCTAATTAATTTATTGTTTAATTTCCAAAAAAATCTAATATTAAGGTTATTGAGTTACAAGCTGTCTGAGTTATTTATTGAGTGCTATAGATTATTGTTATTGTCTCTGGGGAGCAATCATGCCTTATTTTTCCCATAATATTAACGAGATTCCATCCTTCCACATAAAATATTATACATTTCGATCAAAGAAATAACGAAGAAAATTAATAAAAAATAAAAGAAATCATTTATATTCTTCGACTAAAAATTCTAAAAAACACAAATTTTAACTTAAATATTACTTACTTTCTCGTAAAGAATAGAAAACGAGCGAGTCCATCGTTGTAATCATCCAATAAACTGGCTTCTGCAAGAACAATTAATTATCTTAGATATTGCTATATTTAAAAAGTCTTACTTATTTTTTGCAATTAGTTTTTTTGTATTTTTCTACAATAATTGTCATTATAATTCCGAGCGAAAGAAGAACGATTTGTTTTTGTTTCAAAAAACATACACGCGCACTATATATAGGCCTATATATTTAATTGAATGTTAACAAACGCAAAAGAAACTTAAAGTAATTTACTTAAATTATCTAAAAAATCACTTCTTATTTGTGAAAGTTTTATATTGTTGCGTTTTTAACGCCATAGTCTTCGATTCTCGAGTAAGCAAACTTGAAGACTTTTTGATACATTTATTTGAATTTTTACTTTACGATATTTTTATTGTAATTAAAAATTTAATAATGTTTTTTGAAACTTACCGTTACCATAATATGACATAACATTTAAACTCTGAGCCAAAATAAGTATCAGAACAATACTAATAACGGCAGAATGTTTCATACTCGTCAACCCCAACTTTGTTCTTTTTTTCTAAAAAAACAAAAAATATATTTTGAATTTTTATATAAAGTTATAAAAATATTCAAATTTTATAATATTTTTACTAAAAATTAAAATATATTGTATATTAAATCTAAAAAATTTGTTTATGTTGTCCTTTATTGCTAGCCATATTTATTTGTAATAGATGGATGAAAGTATTTTTCATGATCCTCTAGTAGTAAACTCTACTATTTCCTTACTGTTTTGATCCAAGTATTGAGTCTAAGCTGAGATAAGCTGGATAAAGAGTTAAGAACTTGAAAGTTTTGACCTATTTTATATATTACTTTTATCTGCAATATTGATCTAATTTTGTATACTTCTTGGCAATAAAAACACACCTTATATAAACATAAATTGAATTTAAAATTATCAAGAGAATTTTAAAAAACAAAATAAAATAAACTGAGAATATCAAATAAAGTCATATCACATGCCAACTCTTTCTAAATAGTCAATTATATAAATGAAAAAGGACGAATATCTGTTCTTCTTCATCTAAGAAATTTCTTTATTTCTTAGATGAAGAAGAACATCTCATTGTAGGCTATATTTTATTTTATATTATAATGAAATTATACTATTATACTATTATTATAATTGAATAATTGTAATTATACAATANTAATTTATTTTAAAAAATTAGAAAATATGTATATTATCTTTGTACTACTTAAATAACTTGATTAACATTATAACGAATATTATGATTTTTCAAAAACGTATTAACAATAAATATTTCTTAAGTTCGAAAAGATTTTTTTTTGTATATTTATTAATATATTTTTCAAAAACGTTAAAATTTCTTTCTTGGGAAGCTCAGAAGTATATAT
This sequence comes from Centruroides sculpturatus, assembly GCF_000671375.1. NCBI lineage: Eukaryota > Metazoa > Arthropoda > Arachnida > Scorpiones > Buthidae > Centruroides > Centruroides sculpturatus. The sequence goes on from NW_019384857.1 coordinate 321,781, forward strand.
TTATATATATTACTGTCTTTGTAATAAGTGCCTTGAGCACACAGAATAAATTTATTTGGAAAATAAATTATACAATAAGCAGAAGTTGTTTGGTAAGATAAACATAATTATCCAAAGAAAATTTATTTTCCCAATTTCTGGAACAATCCTGGTCTTTGGCATCTACAGTTGGTACCCCAAAGATTACATCGACACGAAGAACTAAAACAGCAATCATGGGGTCGATGATCGCAACTTCCACCACGTCTTATGCAGCTTCTCCTAACAAAAAAACAAGTATAATTTAAAAATAAAGAAAACCTGACAATGAAGACAGACATTTATTTTAAACAATGATATGTAGAAACCCTTCGTGACTTTTTGTTACTTTGTTAAAAGAAAAATAAGACAAGAAACGTGATAGTTTCACATTGTCTAAGTCAATGTTGACATTTTGGAGGATTTTATTTCTCAGAATTTTTTTAAGGGAAACAACTGGAAAGTTATAATAAATTTTATTTAAAAAAACTCTTCATTTTTAAGTTGTTCATACATTTAAATTCACTTAAATCATCAACATTTAATTTGTACAATTTAAAATTAAATATAAAAAAAAACAATTAAACAGTTTCAGATGATAATTTAATATTTTTATAATTATTCAACTTATAATTTATTAAAATTATGTATAAATTATAAATATAGAAAAGAAAAATTTAATTAACAACAATTTCAGTTCAAATGTAAACATATATAACAGAAAGCAGATAAAATTAAAGATAAATGTTAAATAAATATTTTATATTCGAGGATATGACGTTAAGAGGGTTTTCTTTTTGTGATGAAATTGTTTACTTTGAAAGAACATAAAGCTGAATTTAGAAAAGTAATAGATTATGTCTCTACTAAGAAAGAAATTTTAGAATTGTATTCAATTAGCTTAATAGAATTATTTGTGGTTTTACTTTAAAATGTTAAACTTCAGTTAAATTTAACCAAAGTTAAATAAAAACTACTGGCTTTCAAATAATAAATATTCTATTCATTTTCTAAAATGGAATAAAAATATCCATTATTGAAATAAAAGTGATAATAAAGAAAGATATAACCAGAAGCATCTATTTGCATAAAAATCGATATTAAGTCCGCACTTACGAAGTTGTTATCGATGATCGAAGAAAAAATATTTAAATAAATTATTCTTTCATTCAAATCTTTAAAAATTGTTAAAATCTAATATATATTCAAAGAAACCTGTGGACTCTTATGTTATTCACAGATAGCAAGAGTTATCATCACTATTGGGAAATTTAATTAATTAGGACTACTGTGTATGCTACCGCATCTAGAGCTGTGTTTTTAAGGACTTTTGAAGTTTTTTTCCATTCAACTATGTAAAAAAATTGTTAAATCTAAGTATAGAATCATGTAGAAACCTACAAAATATTTATCATTCAAAGAGATAATATTTTTCAATAAATTAATAATTTGATCATCTATTGGAAAATTTGATTAATTAATATAGTCTATATACTATCAAGTTTATAGAATTTTAAACAAAACTTTGAGGTGTTTCAACGAAAAATTTCATCAATCTACGTTACAGATAAATATAAAACGTTGCAAAGAATTCAAAAACTTTTAAAAATATTTCCGTTACACCGTTAAAAAATTCCATAAAAACTGTCATTTTTCAAAATAAACTACTCAATTTATTTTACTTAAAACGCGTTTTAAAAATTGTTTTATTTAAGAAAACTTCTTCCAAAAAATACGTTATAATCGGCAAAGTTATAATCTAATTAATTTATTGTTTAATTTCCAAAAAAATCTAATATTAAGGTTATTGAGTTACAAGCTGTCTGAGTTATCTATTGAGTGCTATAGATTATTGTTATTGTCTCTGGGGAGCAATCATGCCTTATTTTTCCCATAATATTAACGAGATTCCATCCTTCCACATAAAATATTATACATTTCGATCAAAGAAATAACGAAGAAAATTAATAAAAAATAAAAGAAATCATTTATATTCTTCGACTAAAAATTCTAAAAAACACAAATTTTAACTTAAATATTACTTACTTTCTCGTAAAGAATAGAAAACGAGCGAGTCCATCGTTGTAATCATCCAATAAACTGGCTTCTGCAAGAACAATTAATTATCTTAGATATTGCTATATTTAAAAAGTCTTACTTATTTTTTGCAATTAGTTTTTTTGTATTTTTCTACAATAATTGTCATTATAATTCCGAGCGAAAGAAGAACGATTTGTTTTTGTTTCAAAAAACATACACGCGCACTATATATAGGCCTATATATTTAATTGAATGTTAACAAACGCAAAAGAAACTTAAAGTAATTTACTTAAATTATCTAAAAAATCACTTCTTATTTGTGAAAGTTTTATATTGTTGCGTTTTTAACGCCATAGTCTTCGATTCTCGAGTAAGCAAACTTGAAGACTTTTTGATACATTTATTTGAATTTTTACTTTACGATATTTTTATTGTAATTAAAAATTTAATAATGTTTTTGAAACTTACCGTTACCATAATATGACATAACATTTAAACTCTGAGCCAAAATAAGTATCAGAACAATACTAATAACGGCAGAATGTTTCATACTCGTCAACCCCAACTTTGTTCTTTTTTTCTAAAAAAACAAAAAATATATTTTGAATTTTTATATAAAGTTATAAAAATATTCAAATTTTATAATATTTTTACTAAAAATTAAAATATATTGTATATTAAATCTAAAAAATTTGTTTATGTTGTCCTTTATTGCTAGCCATATTTATTTGTAATAGATGGATGAAAGTATTTTTCATGATCCTCTAGTAGTAAACTCTACTATTTCCTTACTGTTTTGATCCAAGTATTGAGTCTAAGCTGAGATAAGCTGGATAAAGAGTTAAGAACTTGAAAGTTTTGACCTATTTTATATATTACTTTTATCTGCAATATTGATCTAATTTTGTATACTTCTTGGCAATAAAAACACACCTTATATAAACATAAATTGAATTTAAAATTATCAAGAGAATTTTAAAAAACAAAATAAAATAAACTGAGAATATCAAATAAAGTCATATCACATGCCAACTCTTTCTAAATAGTCAATTATATAAATGAAAAAGGACGAATATCTGTTCTTCTTCATCTAAGAAATTTCTTTATTTCTTAGATGAAGAAGAACATCTCATTGTAGGCTATATTTTATTTTATATTATAATGAAATTATACTATTATACTATTATTATAATTGAATAATTGTAATTATACAATATAATTGAATTTATATTACATTATATTTTTCTTTATTAAAATTAAACAGTAAGAAATTTCTTATGTGATAAGGAATATTTTATTATACATTTTATTATTATAATTTGCAAATTAATTACAAAATTATGAGCAATAATTGTCAATAAAGAGTTTAAGGGATAAAAGATAATTAACCGATGTCAGTTAGATAAAGTTGTTAAAATTTAATTGGTAAAATTAAAATAAACTTTGCCAATTAACTCCTGTGGATTTATGTCTCTTTGGATTATTATAATCTCTCCAGAGGTACAACTATATTTACATCACATAATCTATATATCATTATAAAGCTATTTGACTTCTGGCCTTTGTATAAATCAATTGTAAAATGATAAAGACTCGTTTTGAACGTAGAAATTTGATATAACAATCGAAGTAATCCAATTCTCTGTTAGCTAAAGTCATTATCAGATAACCGATTACCTGGGCAAAATCTGTTTGTCTACTGAAAAGGTCGAGTTTCTCTATCCAAAAAAAACCTTTTTTTTTAAAAAAAAATTTCTATTGTCAACCTCACTATTGAATCAAAACTAATTTCGAAAGAGAAAATCAACCTGAGGTAATCTCATAATAAAGAAGAAAAAACGTTTAAAAATGTCAAAACTGGAAATTGACTTCAAAGCGTATTTGTTGTAATTTTATTGAGAAATTCTTAATTGAAATCAATAAAACTTGTGCAATATCTAGAAAAACAAAGTTTGAAACAATGATTTATAAAGTTTCCTTTTGAAATTTTGATCAATGTTTACTTTATTGATTTCAAGAATCGTTTAATGTTTCATCGCTAAGAGAGTTTTTTTTTTTTAATCTGTTATCCAAGACGTGATGAATTACATCAAATAACACGAATAATATTAAACGCTAATTAAATGTGAATCATTCAATTGCTCATCTTTGTGATATAATTAACTAAAAATTTAGTAATTAAAACTAATTTTCTAAAAAGCTTAACATTGATTCATATCAGTGTTAATTTATTTAGAATCAATGTTAATAAATATGACAAAGGCTACGTTAATTATACCGAATGATATATTAGTATTTTAAATTTTATTAGATTAATAAAAAATAAAAAAATTAAGTAATAAAAATAATTTTGTAAAAAATTCATATTGATTCACAGCAATTTTGACAGTGATTCAATCAGGATTAATAATGTTAAACATATATTTTTTTATAAAATAAATTTAATATGAATCATGTTACTTACAATAAATAATTCATCTTATTTAATATTGTTAAACTAATGAAGAATCAAAGAAATTAATAAAATCAATTTTCTAAAAAACTTTAACATAAACATTCATTGAAAGTAATGGAGTAGATCAAATTTAACAGTATAAAAAATAAAAAATAGCTTTTTTGTTTACTTAAAGTAAACAGAAAAAACTAAACTGATTAATGTCTGTTACGTTCAGAATTGTCAGGTAATTCTTCCATATGCAGTTTTCTATTTTTCGAAAAATACATTAGAAAATACCAATTTACATTAATTATAAAATATATTTTTAAAAGAATTTAAATAATTAAATTAAATATATCTAAATAAATATTTAAATTATCGAAATGAATCTCATTAACATAAATCTAAAAAATTGCTGATGGTATTACTAATGAATGATTGATTTTTTTGACGCTTTAACTTAACTTTATTTTAATAAAAGTAATTCCTTTATTTATTTACTTTTTGGAAGGATTTGTTCTTATTATACTGGAAACAGAAAGAAAACAGGAAAAACAAAGAATATCTGTATTTCTGTGAATTTTCTCATTAGTTGCAACTTTCACTGATATAGCTTAATCCTAGTAGTGACCAGAGCTTGTCTCTAGTGGATTTTTCTCTGTTTCAGACTCAATCTTTATGTTATTTTAAGTGACAGCGAGATGTCTTTTTCAACAGAAAACGTCTTTCTCGTGTTCTACTTCAAACATTTTCATTTATTTAAAAATAAATAAATTCGCTACTAATTTCTTATGTAACCATTCTTTAATTTTATGAAAAATTCATATAATTCTTTATACAAGAATTATTTAAGTCATTCGGACAATCGGACAATTCTGGTACAAAAACTAGAGTAATTCGAACGAATCTGGTACAAGAAATAGTAAAGGGTATGGCGTAATTTAATAACCGTGGTACGAAAATCGGTAAAATATGTGAAATAATTCGGAAAATTCTGTTACAGAAACTAGTACTAGAATTGTTTGAATTATAAAAATATTTTAGCAATTCTTGTACTAATTCAAATTAATCTGCTTTAAGAACCCGAAATAATTCAATCAAATCTGGCATCAAAATTAATACGTTTGTCAAGTAACCAAAGCAATTGTCGCACAAGAATTCTGGTGCAAGAACTGGTATGATAACTCGATAACAAGAAAAAATCCTAGTATAATTCTGGTACCAAAACTTATAAAATATGTAAAACAGTTACAGCGATTCTGATACGAGTTCTAATATGAGAACTGGATAACAAGAATTCTAGTATAAGAAATTGGTGCCATTTGAACGGATTTTTGATAAAAGAACTCTTTAGCAAAATGAAATCTGGTATAATTCTGATACAAGAACTTATGAAATATGTGAAACAATTCCAACAATTCTGGTACAAAAATTAGAAAAGTATGTGATATAACTCAGACAGTTCTAGTACAGAAATTAGAAATAATTCAAATAAATCTGGTACGCGAAATGACAAAGTACGCAAAGCAATTCAAACAATTGTAGTATAACAACTAGTACAATTCACAAAGCAATTTAAAAATTACAATATTAAAATTTTACAAGAAAGTTTCAAATTTTATTCCCGTATTTTATTTTTTCACCTGTAATTTTATTTTTACTTTATTTTTCCATACTCAATTTTGCATCTTACTTCATTTTTCACATTTAATTTTATAAATTTAAAAATACGTTTATAAATCTACAAAAATAAATAGATTTATGTCATCAATTTCTCTTAGCAATTACAGTTATATAATATTTTACAAGTATGATATTTACAAAATGAAACAAATAAAAACAATTTTCAAAAAACTTTAATAAATGCATTTGGTAAGGGTGAACTGTAAGGATAAATGTAAATGAAAAGACTTACCTTCTAAGTATGAAAGAGAGTGTGAAAGCTATCAATTGAAGTTGTAACTTGGCAAAGATTATCTGTTTGGTGTATAGAGAGTCTTTTATACCATCCAGTTGTTGCTTCTGAGCATGCTCTTTGATGAAAATCGATGAACACGTGTTGGGCGTAAGTGAGACATTTCTCTTTAAGATACAATGCTCTGAATGCGAATATAATCTGATTGACTTTAAATTTGTTTACTCTTTTGAGTTTCAATAATGTTACTTTATATAAAAATTACAATAGTTAATTCAAAGTTTGACTTTTAGAAACGAGAAAAAAATACTTTCGATTTTTCAGAGGTGGAACTTCCTCTTTTGATAAGTATATAATGATCAATTCCAAAACAGCTTACAGTAACTACAAAAATCCTTTAGGTACTATAGAAACAGAATTTTTTGTTAAAACATTGCAATGATTAATTACAAAAAAAAATTTTTTTTT
>NW_019384857.1:335902-337613 GCF_000671375.1 Centruroides sculpturatus
TTGTTACTATTAGCGCTACTAGTGTGAGAGAAAGGAACTATTTTCCGTGCATTTCCCCGACGAAGGTCGCCTGTGTTATTGTTCATTGTCACGTGACCTGTGTTAGTGATACCGCTTGGTACGATTAGAATAATCGCTACGCATTGTGTCTCTAAAATAATAACTTCCGACATTACTAAATTTATGACAAATAAATGACATAAATATCTCTTTATACTTTACAGATCGGCAGTTATGCGGGATTCGCCATTATTTTTATCTGTCAAACTATGGAACTAATCGTATTTCCTGATATATTCGACGGAATCGGATGGCAATTTTACGTTGCACTATTTACTTTGCCCAGTTTGGGTTTGCTTCTTGGTTACGGTCTGGCTGCACTTTTCAGACAACCAAGTTGTGTAAGAAAAACGATCGCCATCGAATGCAGCATTCAGAATATTGGCACGGCCCTTACTGTTATTTCTTTATCATTTCCTCTCAAGGTATAATAAAGTTTACATATTTTCTAACATATCTCTTAATTTTAACAATTTATATTTATTTATTTATTTTTTTTTATAGCTTCAAAAAGATATCCTTGCTTTCCCCTGGCTTTATTCCATACCGTTATTGACAACTGTGACGGTATGTTGCGCTTCGTATCAAATATATAAACGTAACTGCTTGAAGAAAACAGATGACAACGATGATTTCGAGAAAAAGAATGGTTAGTTACTCTTTCTTGCTTAAATTTACAAGTATCTTTATATTTATTTATTTATTTATTTATCTTTCAAAATTAAATTTATTTGAAGAATTTTATCTACTACTACAGAATTCATTTTATAGATATCTATATGTACAGTACTATATGTATTATTTTTATGTAATATGTCTTTATGAATTATATTGAATTGGATTTAGAAAATATAAGATAATAAACTGTAATTTCGTGTTTAAATGAGTGCCTTTAAGTGGATATTTTTAAATCTTGGATTTTCCGAATTAGACTTTGTGGGTGTTGATATTTCCTACTGCAACTCAATAAAATTTTCACACAATCGCACTTTATAGCATTGAAAACTCTCCAGTAAATTCTAATAATCGATATCAAAAAATATTTTTGTTATAGTTATTAAATCTTAAATACTTCTAAAAAAATTTTAATACTGGCTTTATGCAAAATTCAATAGTCTAAAGTCTACAAAACTGAGTATTTTACTATAGAAACTTGAAATCTTGGCTTCAAGCTAAACTCTCAAATATCTGGATAATCTTACAGTAAAGAATAGCAATCACCTATTTCTGCTATTGTATAATTCAAAAGAATTTTATAAACGTTATCTATTCAAAAATATTTAAGTGTCATTGATAGAAATTTAACATTAGAACACTTCTCAATCCTTTCTACTTGATAACATCCGCTTTTTTTAATTCTTTATTTTAGTACGTATTTTTGGATGATATAATAGATAATTTTCTGGCATTTTTGGATAGTATCATGGATCAATATTAAAAAAATACAAAACTAACGATATCGTGGCCTTATAATAATATATATAAAGTTACAATTATAGCCAGAAAACGACCTTCTGCTGTAGTTTAATTAGTAGATCAAGAGCTACCAGTTGGAAAATATTATACTAAAATTTTAAAAAATCATATTTATTTATATTTAAAAATATGTATATATATATATTTAGAATTATATATATATTTTTTAAATATA
>NW_019384857.1:340583-378303 GCF_000671375.1 Centruroides sculpturatus
TTTTAATATTACCGATATGTCATCGAAAAGAAAACGTGCTGTATTATCATCAAAAGACAAATTAAAGTATTTGTTTCGATTATCCGGATTTTTCCTTATCCGGACTACCTTCATCCCCAATTAGTCCGGATAATCGAGGTTCTACTGTAGTTCAGAGATGATGTCTATTTTATGAAATTTTAAGAATCAAAAAGAAATTTACTTATAAAATGCTACGAGAAAATATTAAAATTACAAGAAACAATTAAATTCTTTGTTATAATTAATGTGTGTAAAACAATTTCTTTCAACTTAACCTGTGAAGTACTGTAACTCCATATTGCAACACATTGGGACGATTTTCCTTATTGAAAGAATAAATAAATTTTCGTCTTTTAAGTATTTTTGTTAAGAGCAGGATTTCAAATATTTTATATTTGAAATCCTTCTGATTTCAAATATAAAATATTTAAGAGTCGAAAAATTTCATTTAAAAATTAATTTCTTATCTGTAACTTAAAGCAATAAAAATAATACTTATTTTTAATTTAGTTTCTTGAAACTTTATGACAAAATTCCTTATTCGTAATGCATATAAAATAATTGCACAGTTACCAGATAGTCATCGATTTCAAAAAACTTAACTTTTTAAAATAATTTCTTCAAAAAAGTTATGCAAATCAGTATTAAGTGAATGCGTATTTTTGTTACTTTAAAAATACAATATGAAATTTTCTCATTTTTGAAAATTTTTAAATAAATGAACCAAAGCATTGCTTTAAATCTTTACAAAAATATATAAGAAACATTTCTTCATTTATATTATAAATGTATATAAGAAACATTTATTTACTTTTATGGATTAAAAGTTTAGTTGAGAAACGTGTCTTTAGAAAGTTCAATATTTTCAAAAGAAGTTATTGAACTATCAAAATTTAGAAAATATTGTACAGATTTTTTTGAAGAAAATGTATGGCATTACTTAAATAATATATATAAAAATGAAATTGTTGTAGAAATATATCGAATTGTTCGATTGATGTATAGCACATTCAACAAATCAATTCTTTAGATCAAATTGTTCAACGTTTCAGCTATTTTCTGTAGTATTTATTCTTTTCGCAGAAGAGAAATAACAATAAAATACAACTTACACATTTATCATAACACAAAAATACATTAACAGGTGTCTCTCAGAGTTCAAGCCAGTTTTCTTTTTGAAGTTTTTAATGTATTAAAAAAGAGTAAAATAGCGATAAAAATTGTTAGATTGAAAACCTCGCTAATTTTGCAAGCTTGACACCAGACAGGTGCCGCAATTTTCGAACCAGCGAAATAACAGCTGGCAAGATTGAATTAGATTGAATTGATGAAAAAGATAGCACAACACATGAACGATCCGCCAAGGAAAAGATCCTCCCGGGAGGACTTTGTATGAGAAACTTGCCCATATTTATGTGTTAGACCCATGAAGAAAGCCCAGAAAATTCCATGTGATTACCAACTCTCCCGGAATTTGACAATGATATTTAAATTCTCCTACTTCCAAATTGAGCTTATTCCATATTTAGTCGACAAGTCGATCAGCTTTTGCCCTATATATTAAAACAGACTAAAGAATACATTTTTCGATAGCATTTTGATATTGCTGAGAATAATAAGTATCAAATCTCTCAAATTTTTTTGTTCTTAGAATGAAAACTTTCGGAATCAACCCTTCGAAAGTTGGAGAGCTTAGGCCAGCCTATTGGTTAAATGCGAATACGCGCCTTAGTGTTCTGGTTTTCAGTGATATTATCCTTTTTGACCACTAGTGAAGAAAATGGGCAAAATAATGCGTATACTGTACTGCGCAACTGTGATACTGATATAACTTACATATACATATGTAAACCTAGTCCTGTGGCACGAGTTTATTCTACAGTGACAAAAATATAACAGATTATTGTGAGTAAAAAGAAAGACAAATATGTCTGATGTTATCTGTAAAACATTGCTTTTTATTCATAATCTTTACTAATCATTTGTTTGACTTAATTTTTACAGTTCTATTAATCAGTGATGTAGATGAGGTAAGCAGCGCCTACTTTCTTACCAGATAAAAGACATGATTTTAAAATTAAATTTTTATAAATCTACTCAAGTCATAGTAACCAATCAAAATTACTTTAAAGTTTACAGTATTAGTGCTCGAAAATTCCCAATATTGTGTCATTTTTAAATTGATTTTTCGGGTGTTGGTAACATAAACGACTACTTGGGATACTGTTCATTCCTACTACATTTGCCGGTTATATTGCCGATAGCCAGTACTTTAACCCAATTTTGTCAACATGATCCTGACAAAAATCATTATTATCATCATTACTGTTATATTACCCAACAAAAAACAATTTATACCTCCGTCATTAAAATAGGTGGACCCTCCCGATTTCAAAAATCAACCAAATTTTTTTTCAAGAAAGGATCAATGATACGCATACAGAATAGCATATGAATATAACATCTGCATCTGTGAAAATCACTTTAACTTGGGTTTATTTTGTTTATTTACACCGTTTTAAACATTGGCAGATATATCAGAATGAGAATCCACATTTCTGTATGGAATTCAGACCATGTTTCTATCCTATAGGACATATCGGCCGCACACGAAGTGTTTAGCCGGCAGAAAACAGGATAAGGGAAAGGTGAGGGGAAGGAAGGAGAGGAGATGGACAGTAGAGAAAGGTAGAATCCCTCTAAACGGCGTATGTGAGGCTCTGGACAGGTCCGAANAATAATTTTATTTTAATGGCATTTCTAAAGGCAATTATCATTCCACTTTTAAATGCAAATCGAGACTTGGTGTTAATTGCTTTTCTTATATAAATGAAAATTATTAATTTAAATAACTATTGTTGTAACCTGATGCTATTTTAAAGAAGAACAATACTGTTTTATTTAATTTACAAATAATATAGACAAAAAGAATTAGGTTAAGCGACAAGTAATCACGTGATTTTTTCCACGAAAATTTGTGCCACGGAAATTTAATTATAGGTTCAACTGTGCTTGAGATAAAAAAGGCTGAAAAAACTGCTGTAGGACAACAAAAGTCTTACACCAAAATCAGCTGTTTTACAAGCCGCCTTGCGATAAGTGTATTGTGACATATACACTGCTAAGCACCGTTTAAGGTGCTTAGCAGTGTATTCTTTACTATTGTAAAGAATAACACTGTAAAGAAACAGACGGTTTTAATTCAGAAATTATTTAATTATTCAATTTTTTTTGCAAGTGATGTGAAATGCCTGTAGAATTTTTGGTACTCTTTGGTTAACGGGACAGCAGTCATTTTTACTACTATTTTTAGCGAAATCGATATTTTATTTCGTAATTCATACATATTTAAAATTATAATGAAAAAATATACACTTTACAAAGGAATAAATGTACTACAATTATTTTTATGTTTTGAGTATGGCATTCGGTTTTAGGGTATACAAAGTTTATACTTGTGGTTTACTCGCAAATATATTTGTGTTCATAATAGCTTATGATAACACTGTACAAATAGGTTTGTTCTTTCACAGCATCTTCTACCATCAACAGCATAATTCGTTCGTAAATTTCTAGAAATTTTTAGTTATAGAATTCTAGAAGTTTTAATTTGTTTATTTACCTTCGCTGGTAACCGTAGCTCTTGAATGTTTCCGCCATTTTTCAACAATACCCCAATGAATCAATGCAACTTGTTTTGCTTGGAGTTCAAACTTCAAACGTGTACTTCTGCTTGCCGTACAAGTTTAAAGTTTGAACTTTCGGCTGCAACCTCTCTAATAATGTATTTTTCACAATATTGAACACGTGCAAAAGTTTTAAAAGCATACATAAACTTACCTTTAAAAATGTCGTTTTGATATTTATTTCCATTTGTACAGCTCTCTCTTGTATAGCTTCCACTTGTACTGCTTACTCTCTCACAAGGCCAGCAGTGGTTTCCAAGATCACTAGATCTATGCGATTTTGATTAATGCTGTCTTTTCCACGGTTGAAATGGCTTGGTGAATCTTTTCACCATGTTCGTCGCTAACATCTTCAGGAATTTTTGGAAAAAGTTTATTTATTCAAACGTTATTTGTTGAAGGTATTTCAGCAACTGTTACAAAACATAGCAACGAAGTTCAGATCTAGTTTAATGCGTTTTAAATAATATGTTCAATTTAACCACATTATATTGATAAATGCACAGATACGTGATTCAATAAGGGCTTCAATAATAAAAAAATTGTAACGTGATGTGACATTTTCTTGCTGATTTTTGAGATGTAGGCATCGGAATTGATAATAAACCATTATTATTCCTCCGGAGATAAAAATCATGTGGGTAGTGTTACTTTTATTTTTTTTACTACGAATCTGCATGTGAACTAACCTTTAAATTGTCAATATATAGGCCTACTACTATAACGTTCAGTACATATTATTTTTTAATTTTTTACTTTTTCCGCATTGTGAGCAATTAAAATGTCTTTTCCTAGCCCATCGCGGGTTCGTCCAGGTTCACCATAGGGTGACCGGGTGGCGAGAGACGCTTTAACCTCTCAACCATCCAGCCGGCCTATCGCCAAATATGAATGGTCTGCAATGTACCCAATACATATAATATAGTTTATATAGTTTAGGGTAGGCGGCGCAGATCCATTTCTCTTTTTACAACTACATCACTGCTGTAAATTTACTTCTCAGATATATTTATTTTTCTATATGCAATCTAAGTTAAAGTTAAATAAAATCTAGAAGGGGAAAACCCGCTAACTTGTCTCAGTATAAGTATTTAAAAATCACATACTGGTCGCTTTACATATGATTTTAAAAAAATACAAAAAAGAGCTGTAACCTTGGCAGATGTTTTTTTTTCTTTCATTTTGATATCAGAATCAAATTTTTCAAGCTTTACATTACAAGCTGCAAATACTTTCTAATTCAGTTTTTCCATTGGCAACAGATGGCGGTTGTACAAATAAATGACCTCCAGATTCAAATCACAGTCTCGAACCATCGAAGCTGCCAGACTGGTGAATCCGGATTAGTGAGGTTCAACCTAAAGTATATTTTTTAAAGTATAAAATTTGACAAAGTTAAAGCATTTTTATATACAAATAATGTAATGGAATATAATCGTTTTTAGTAAATATTTTTTATGTCCCCATCAGTACGAAGACTGAATCGATTAGACCTCCTGGCTTCCGCGATAAAGCATAATTATAATTGATTTAAATGAATACGAATTACCTTTATTACTTTAGACGGCTAACATTAAAAAACATTCTTATTTCTTTTTTCCCCTCCTTGTTTTTCTCTTCGTTTTTCTTCTTGTTTCTCTTTGTTTTTCTTCCTTTTCTTCTGTTCTATCTCTTTCTCTTCTTTCTTTTCTTCTCGAACTATCACATCAGATACAACATGGATTTGGATTGTTCCTTTAAAATAAAATAATTATGTTGCTACATTATATAAATTTTAGAGTTTGAATTTAAATTGTAATTTTTAGTTTACTTAGTAATATACACCTAATTTTTGTTTTGGTTCTTCTTTCTGCAAACATTTAAGTTGTTATTAGATGCATTAAAAAGCCTTTTTTATGTAAGCAGATTAAAGGAAATTCGTTGCTAAATTCACCACTTTGCAGAAAAGATCAGAATATTCAAAATTTATGTAATTGGAATTTGAAAAGATTTACTGCTATAGATAATGGCTCGTAACGAATTTCAATGTAGAATCTTACAATATCTTCGAAATTTATCTGTTGTTTTATTGGAATAAATATATGGCATAAATTTAAGGATGGTAGAGGTCGATGAGATTATCATTTCTTATAAAACTTTGCGCAGCTATAATCCACAGAAGTCCTTACTATGGTAGGCAATCATCGTCACGCTTCTGCATTTACCTTCTCTATCTTATTGTGCATGTATTTTGGGATAATAAGCAGTAGGTAAATACAATAAAAGAAAGTTTATTGATATTTTTATTCGTACTTTTAGTGAATGTTCAAAGTGGCAATTTCATTGCGCAGAGTACAATGGTGAACCATGTTTTGTCATATTCTTTCGAACAACGCTTGTGCTTCGATAGAATCAAAAGCTGAAATCTTACGAATAGATAGTATACGAAATACCTGGAAAACAAAGAAAGAACTACTTTTTACATATGCCGAGAAGAAGAAATCAGGAAGTTTACGACAAGGGATCGTAGAAGCTGTTGAGTTAATTTCTCATGCTAGAATATCAGTATTCACAATTAATCCAATCCTTTGACAATAAAACAGCTTTATTTCTAACTAAAAGGGTTTAATTAACAAGCTCTACATTAAAGGTAAGCACACCTCGTGCTTCAATCAACGCCACCTAACAGAGATGATTTTTTAATTAATTAAGATGTATCCGCAGCCTTCCCATAGTCAAATTATAGCCACGTCAGAGGCTAAAGAACTGGATATTCTCTCTCATCACTTGTTGCCTGAAGATTTAAGTATTCGTTGCCTGAAGGTATTTAAGTATTCGTGCGACAAGGAAAGAAGTGTGTCGGGGCATTATCGTGTTGGAACCATATGGTAGCTTGTGACTTTAGAGAAATGTCCTCAAAAAGTTCTAGTGAAGTGTTTTACAAGAAATATCGACATACTTGCGCAGTCAAACGTCATTGTAAGTGTGGCTGATCCAATGATGCCAGTCGACTGTGAATCGTAGCGGCGTTCAGACACGCTATGAAGACTTTCATTACATAACAGATGAGTATGACTGGTATTCAGTAACCCGGATTTCGTGAATTGCAAGTCGTCGGTAAATAACACGAGACAAAAAATTTTGGAATTAAGACTCACTTGGAAGAAATTATTAGGAAAACTGTCTTACTTCAAAATCAATCAGTATTATTGCTTGCACTCGTTGAAAATGGTAAGGATAGAGCTACGCCTCATGTAGCATCTGCCAAACATTGACATGACTAATGTGTATTTCCCTAGCAACGGCACGAGTATTTGTTCTTGGATTGGCAGCGACTCTATCAAGAACTTCCTCCTCCAAATCAGAAGCCCGAACTGTTCTCTTTTCTCCTATCTGAAGGCTATCAGTTTTCGGTGGTTCGTTTTTCTTCCAAACGAAGATCAGCGTTAATAAAAGCCTTACTGATTGGAAGTCGTCTGTTAAGGATATTTTTTTGTATAACTGACGAGCTTCCGCGGCATTTCTGCCAGCTGCTCCGTATATAAGATAAGTGTCTTCAAAATCTACGAACATGTAGTCATTTCCATGAGATTTAACTTTTATTAACTCAACTTTGCCGTCCAATGTTCAGATCGTTTAAATAGATCATACCCAGTAGCATGATTGATGAGACGTGAGGTCATTTTCTATGACAGAGTTGGCTGATAGCCCACCACACTGATGTATCCAAAATTTCTGCGGGTTATGATTTTTCTACAGCTGAAAATAAAAATTTTCAGCTTAAGATTGCTTCATAAAAAATTATCATCTCATTAACCTCTACCACCTCTTGAATTTATGGTACTGTACGTATGACATTAGTACTTTGTATACAGAAATAATTGAAGATGATTTGCATATGATAGATATTTTACAATTTAAAATTAATAAAATTACATAATTTTTATTTAAAAACTTGTTTCGAAATTAACTGACTTGGGTGTTTAATTAAGTATGGAATTAACTAATTTAAGTTAATTATCAATTAAGAGCTCACTTTGCCTGATATTTTTTTAATCAAAAATTTCATATATGTATTCATAAAAAGTTAAAAACAGGTATTTTTAGAAGAAAAGTTAAGAAATTGACTGATTATTTGTTGACCATTATAGTAAAAATTTAAACAGAATTTTTGAAATTCACTTTTTAATGTATGTCTTCAAACAATACTTTTATTAAAATTTCACAAGTTTAGAAGAAATATTAAAAAGTCTCTTCGCAATTCATGTTCTTTAAAGCCTCGGGATCGAAAAAGATAATGTGAACAGGTCCAGGATGAAGTGTACCTCTTGATGTTTCTTCTACACTTTTTACTATTGTCCTTTTTTATATAGTTTTTTTCTAATCAATACACAATACTTTTCATTATTTGTTTGTATTACAAAACATTAAATGTAAGAATCTTAAACTTACAATTCCACGGATAAGTCATTTATAACAGCGGTGACGTTATCTTATTCTAAAATAAGATAACGTCACCACTACTCAGGCAACTGATGTCTGAATTTCATAATAAGATAATGTCACTTCTGTGAAATATGTATATTTCAATACTGAGTACTTTTCTACTTTTCAATCACTACAGCATTAATTCATTGTAGAGAAGAGGAAAATTTAGACAAATTTTCATGAAACTCTTACTATATTAATATATTAATTCTTAATAAATAATATAAACAATTCATAACAGGTTATAATATATTTTACTATTGAATCTAGCTGTGGATTTCCCCAGTAACAGTTGTAACCTAAGCAATCTATGTACAAGACTTGTACACAGAATTTCGTATTTTTAAGAGGCCTCAAATACGCACCAACATATTCTTGGTCTTGATCCAGTATTCATAAACCAATATTAATTAGGATCCTAGAACTTGTGCAATGTGGAATAGCGTGTTTTACAGGTTTTACATTATATAAACTCATATAGGGCTAGAAGGCCTCCCACTCGTCTATGGTCTAACCTAAAATCATCACTGAATAATCTATATATAACTCGTCATGGCTATTTGCGTCATGTCTATTTGCGTGGCAAAAAAATATGAAATTTCGTAACAATATCGAGTAACATCGATACTGAAACTGAAATACTATTTATGTATTCCAAATGTAATGTTTTGTATAATTAATAAACGTAAAATTTCTAATTATGCATTAACAAATATGTCGTATTTAAATGTAATTATCAATTCTTTCATTTTCAATTATTACTTTCAATTTTATCCTATTTTATAATATAATTAATCAACAAATAAAAGAACTAATTATTACTCATCTCTGAATCACGCCCCCTTTTTATTAATCAAGCAGCTTCAATAATAAACAAAGTGATATAATCGGTTACGTCACTGGTGACATCACTAAAACTAACTATCGATCGTGACGCCAACTCTAACGTTGCTTATTAGTCAAATATTCCTTGACTCCCACTAGTTCTGTAAACTGGTGGGAGTTAAGGAATTTTACACCGGTAAATAATATTTAACCCATTTTCCAAAGTTTTCATTGATTACGAATGTAATGTGACAAGTCTTTTTTCTATATATACGTTCAAATATTTAAAATTTAAAATTTTATTATTTTAAATTAATTTTTCAATATCCAAAATTTCCTTAAGCACTATCCAAATCATAGAAATGTAATCAAAAGTCGTTAAATTAAAGAAATAAGAAATGCGTATGAAGAAACAGGAAAAGATGTTTTGAAAATGCCAAGCGTAAGAAAATCATTTTAAAAAAATACATATTTTTTCTAAAAATGCAATTTTTCAGAATATATTTATATTCCTAAGATTGTCTTTTTGAAAAAATAACAAACAAATTTTAATTGCTTAAGATTATATATTTTTATTTATTTTTTAATGTTACGTGTTTTTCTATTGAAAAATGAAATATAGTCATATCGAAATATTTTAAAATAAAAAACATTTAATTATATTTTTTATTTATTAATCTTTAAATTACAGGATATAAATCAACCGTCTAAAAACACGTAAAAGTGAAGAGAAACGTAATTGTGATTTAGTTAATTATTATTATATTATATTTAAATTGAAGTAGCCTAAATAATTATTATTATAAAATAAATTTTTTAAAATTTTACTAGGAATTATATTTTTTTTAATTTTAGATTATATAAGGTAAAGTGCCCAAATAATCGTTTCCCCTTAACAAAATCCAAAATTTCTCAAATAAGGTTACAGTTAAAAATTTCGAAAATTTTTTTTTTGAAGTCACTCAATGAGTTATTAACAAATCTTAATATTAAAATTTAACTAATTAAAGCATCCTTGTCGCTGAATAAACCAAAACGAAAATATCCCAAATTCTTGTATTTTGGAAAAGAGTCTGAATTCTGTCCCCCTATCCCTTCACAGTTATCTAATATTTTGAGGTTAAAAATCTCTCGACAAAAGTAATGAATACTGCTAGTACAAAATTTATTAAAATTTACAGCATTCTGAAAGAAAAAACTGTATTAAAAGTAATGAAATTATCTATCCAAGCAGATTGCATATGAATTGCTTTCTTTTTGGTGACGAAGAGCACATTTTATGATCCCAATTGTAGCATTTGGTGTATCGGACACATTTTTTTCCTTGTTTGTCCTGAGAGAATGATTTTCAGGCGAATGATCATTGCACATCGGGTCGTCATTGTCATCGTCATCTGTTGATACATATGAAACTTTTGCTTCATCCTGTGAGTCAATTGAAGACGAATCACATTTTCTCGTTCTCTTTACAGCTTCACAGATGATGTTCCTGGTTGGTTTTTGGTCCTACTGTTGATTCGTTTCTTAGCCATAGACTGTGTCTGCTTCTTTTTTGATTCTTCTTGTTTTTCGCTATTTTTCAATGAAGAATTGAAATCTTGTCTTTTGAGGGATGGTCTGTCCCCGTAGAATGTTAGATGATGAAACAAAATAAAATAGCTTTTATCCAGATTTCTTAAACAATAGGCAAAATAAGGAAAATAAGCGAAATAAAATGAATTGGGTAAAGTTGGTGCCTAAAGCCGTCCTCGGGACAAGTTTAGGAGCTCCATAGGGAGACGGATTTCGGATCACAACGTTTATAAATATGGCAGCCAATCTCTGTCTAATTGTTCAACCCACAGGCGGATAGAAATAGTAGGGTGTAAGCTACAGATATGTAAAAGAAACGCTTTGTAACTTACCTAAATATGTCGGAATGATGGTTTGAAGCTAAAGGAAAACTCTAAGCGCAATACTTCAAATCAATTTTCTTAAATTACGCGGCAACGGACAACAGACCTATCACCTTCTCACTGCTAACGTCCAACTGGCTACTTGTGAGATGAATCAGTCACTGATTGATAGGTAAGTTTCATCAACGTCAGATATGACGGGGAATGAGTTTAGGGGAGGGGACGATATTTGGGCACCTTACCTTATAATTTATTTTATAACATTTTTTATTATTTTATAAAGCAGACAATTACAAACACAGGGAGAAGTTCCCATTTCAAATAGAATATATAAATTATATTAAATTTATACTGTAAATCATTACAAGTTTGTAAACATTATTACAATTAATTATTAGTATTTGTAATAATTAATAATACTAGACAATTAATTACAGTATTTATATTAAATTGCATCAACAGCAACAGCATATGAAGTGTGTATAATAAGAAATATAAGAACAATAATTTACAAAAAAACTGCTGTTTTTTTGTAACTAATTGTTTTCTTATATACTTTTTTTAATTTTAAAATGAATATTGTTGTAAATATAAATTCATTCAGAATGATTTTATTTACAAATATTCATTTCTACTCATCAGCTCCTAATTCAAATATATGTTTAATACAATTTATAACATAAATTTTTTAAACTTAAATTTTATTGTAAATTGAGGAGGTTCAAATAGAAAGCAAAAATGCATACTCTTAAATAAGACCATCTAGTTTATGAAATATATAACTGAACTTTTAATAAATAATTATAAAGATAGTTAATACGACAAAAAATGGCAGATAATTGCAAAAAATAATCATTTATAATTAAAAAAAAGATAGTTAATTTAAAACTGTAATTTACAACAGTGTGTGTGAAAACACTTTTATACACGTTATTCACTCACAAGAACACAACACAATTCATAGACACAGTGTAAAAATGAATATATGTGTGTGAGTTTGTTTGTAGAAACATTTTAGGCATAGACATTTACACATATATTCACACGCATAGAACACGCACATATTCACATTCATAAATACATTCACTCAAACATGCACAATACGCAGATAGTGTGCAAGCTGTAACAAACTTTTTACAATCCGATACAATAAGAACAACGTAAAGAACAATAATACAAAAATTATAAAAGTAATTATATATATAAACAAAATAACCTATCAGACCTTATACTAACTGTTGATTTCTATTAAAAAATATCGAAAAAACTTGTTCTAATTTTTATAAAAATATGAATATATGTACATAAATATTAAATATTTATGATTTTCACTTGTTAACTAATTCAATTTACAACTCTAAACAAATGTTTATTTCTTATTCTGTTATAATAAATCTAAAAAATTTCTAGAACATTTATTTTTTATATAAATATAATCAAATTGACCTATTTTTTATAGAGAATAAATTATTCAAGAAAAGTAGGAAATTGATATTTATGATAAATTTGTAAAGAATATGCCAAAGAAGAAAAAAAAATTAATAAATTGCTAAAACATAAAATTACAAACCTGGTTAACACTTATTTATTAGATAAGATGATATTCCAAGTCGTTTTCTTTGATGAAAAGATGCCGAAGCCGCCTTTGATGATTTGTAATCATGATACAAGGAAGAGGATAATAATCAAACCAGCGGGAGATCCCGATATTTGGTCTTCTTCTAATCATCTAGATATAATACTACAACAACACGTCATATACAGTTTAAGAAAAGACATAAAAACAAATTAATTTGCGTAAATAAATAGTTAATTATAGCATATTTTTATTTAAAGCCTTAAAGCTTTAAAGTGTTCTATAAACTGAAGTTAACTTTGATCTTCATACTCACTTACAAAAGCCTCATTGAATGCCTCTTGTGTACATTCCTTACCCCTTTATTGCCTTTGGGATCTTGGTGTTTGCTTTCTAACTTCGTCTTGTAAACAAGAATTTTACTCAAAGAATACTTAAATAATTCACTTTTTTCCCCAAGATAACTTAAAGTTTATATTCTTTTAACGTTTTTAATGTTTTATTTTTCTACACACATATTTGTGTTTTTTATATATGTTTTTTTTATTAAAAACAAGAACAAAAGATGTTTAACACTTCATTTACGAGATAGAAATAAAATTTAGATAATTTCTTTTTTGTATATTTGACATAAAATAAACTTGCAACGTCTTGAAAATTCTAAAATATTTAATTTTATATATATTTTATTCTAAATAATTCTGTAAAGTTTATATAAATGTTTATTATTATCATAAAAATTGAATTGGCATAACATAAGAATTCTGACATTTAAAATCTAAAATCATTTTTTAGCTTAATTCTAAATAATTTATCATTCCAAAACTACATTTTAAAAATTCTAAGCACAGTAACATATTTCACTGTTCTAATTACAAGTAAGCTCCCTGTAATCTAATTAATTACGAACAACACTTTCAAAAAACTCTCATTTACGATTGCCCTAGGAATAGAATTAGTTGTTTATATTTAAAAAATATCATCTTTAAGAAGTATTTTTTGAATTTTTAATTAATTTTATACAATTAATTTGAACCTAATTAACCACAAAAAAAAATTCTTGTTTAAAATCTTTGGAAACTTACAATTAAAATCATATTAAAGTGGATATTTTGATTTTTTGATTAATTAAAACTAATTATTTTTTAATAAAGTGCTTTATTTATTTATTTATTTATTCATTAAGCTCTAATTTATTTAAATTAATTCTGTTACAGATTTAATGTAGTATTTAACCTAAGACTTATTATCGTTCTGCTAAACAGTGAGGAAATTTTAACTTAAAAAAGAAAATGTATAAAATACAATTAACTTTCAAGAATTTTGTTCTGATCAAGAATGATAATCTTCATTCTCTTAATTAAGCTATATATTATTCTTACTATTTATAGTTAGGCTGTATTAATGCCATTGGGGACAACAAAGTACAGAACCTACTTAATGGTTTATAATCAGGTAAGTAGGACAAATAGTCATTGTACAACTAATAAATAAAAGTATTAGACGAAATGATCAATAATAGTTTTGGAAAGAACATGTATTTTGGAATTAAAATGTTATTTTGTGTAAAATTCACGTATATTTTAAAAACATTCTTATAACACTATGATTATAAAAAATTCACATATATTCAAGCTTCTAAAATATTCATATATATATCTATGCTTCTCAAATTTCATACATAGTTATGTTTCTAGATAGATATATACTGTAAATTTCTAAAAAATTTCATACATGCTTAAGCTTGTAAAAATCTTATACCTATGTTTTTTAAAAAATTTCTTTTATATCTATGCTTTTTAAAAGTTTGTATATAACTGTTTTAAAGAATTTATACACTTAACGTTTCTAAAAATTTGTATGCTTCTATACTTATAACTAATGCATAATTTTCTCTTTTATTATATAATCTTATAATATATTCTGTACTGCTGGAGTACTTTGATATTTTGTACATGTGATCAAGTGAAATTTATTATTATTGATTTTTTTAAAATAGCAATAAGTTTATCAAATCCAATCTTAAAGAATAGCGCATTGACATCTAAGCTTCTAACCTAATATAATGGAGTTGAGTTAGGATGTGAGCTAATTCACATCCTAAACTTAACTCTTTCGAATGCTTGGCAGATGCATTAGCTAACTATGCTATCGGGACACATCCTAATGCTAAAAAAACTACAGAGTTTTATATAGAATGGCCAACACCATTCTAAAAAAAGACTAAGAAGGTAATGGTCTTGCACCTTTCGACATAAAAACACTCAATTATTTTATCTGTTTTCATTGATTTTATTAATTTTTTAAATAACCAACCGTTGTATATAACAATAAATTATTTAAATGTTTTTTAGAAATCCAAAAAATAATAATAATTTTTATATATTCTAAAAAAACTGCTGATATTGATTCACGAAATTACTATCACTAAATGAATAAATTTAATAAATTATTAGAAAATCTTTTTCTTAAAACACATTTATCCTTTCCAAAAACCACAAAATAGTTCTACGATGTAACTATTGATTGAAAACCTTCTCGAAACTACTATTTAAAGGTACATTGATGAAATTTCTGAGTCATGTAAGAAATGAGATTAAAATGCTATAAAATTTCAAATAAATTTCATTTTCTAGTGAAATGAGATTTTTGAATAATCTAGAGAAAAATCGATGATTTCGTATTTATTCTTTTTCGTGTAGAAAAGTTTTCTGCTTCAATAATAAAAAAATAAATAAATAAAAATTCAACGAAGAAAATTATCATTCTTAGAAATTACAAATTATAAAGAGAAAACTTTTTGGAAATCAAACAAATACAAAACATTTTACTTCTAAAAACAGTATTTAAAGAATAAAAATATTTCTAAAACATTTCCTATATTTATTTATACTTCTAAAAATTCTTAGACCTGGGCTTCTAAAAACTCATATAAATCTATATTGTAAAATATTCTTCTATAATATCTTACATGAGATTAAACTTATAAATAACAATTTTATTCAATTTTTTTAAAATTTTTCAATTTTAAATCAATATTTTTTTGAAAAAAAAAGTTCTAAAAGAATTCTTTAGAAATACGCAATTTTAATTTTTAAAAATTAAAACGTATTTAGAAACGAAAACTTATCTTTTATAGAAATATTTTAAAAACAGTGAAAACTTTTTCCTTGGAAAACCGAAAAATATTCGTAATTAGAAATAAAAAATGCATAAAAACTATAAAAACCTTGTTCTTAAAATTCGAAAACTTGAAAATTTTTCATTATTGAAGTACAGTATTAATGAAAAAATATTTTAGAAATAAATGCATTTTTTTCTAGAAACCAACAAAAATCAAAACCAAGAATATATTCAATGCCAGAAATAAAAACAAATTATCAGTAGAAATTTAATAAAATATTTATTTTATAATTTAAAAAAATATAGAAATTATTCCTTTTCTATTTTTTTAATAAAATTTCATTATTAAAATTTTAAAAAATGTTACAAAATTTCTTAAAGTTAACTTTTAGAAATCAAGAAGAATTTTTTCGAGATGAAAAAATTGTTATCTTAGAAACAATTTTTGTTTTTAGAATTAGTTTTCCAAAAAAATTGTTAATAAATAGATAAAGGATGTGGTTTTCAAAATAATTACATTCATTAACATGTTATTTTCAAATGTCTAAAAAAACATTATTTATTCTTTTATTTTATTTAAATGTCTTCCAGTTAAAAACATCATTTACATTAATATATATAAATAAATATATTTCAAATATGCAAATTTTATTTATAATTTTTTATAATATAATATAAAACTTTTAGTCTCAATTTTTGCGTTTGTTTTATTTCAAAAATTCGACTTTTAATTTATTTTTTTAAGGAGTGTAGATGTTTTTGATTGATAAATTTTTTTTATTTGAATAAAATGAAAATCAAGGGTAAATTTTTATTAACAGAAGTATCAGAAGATTACTTTCATGTTAATTTTTTTAATTAAAAATAGAAAATTTTCCTGGTTCCTAAATCAATTTATGAATAAATATATATCTACAATTTAATAATAAACAACTTTAATTAAAGACTATGAATTTTGGATAAAATTTCCAAAAATTGTTTGCCTGTGAAAGTGTCATTTAAAGAATAGAAAAAGCACAATATACATTTAAATAATCACATTAAACTGAATTTTTTTTTACTTTTTACTCTTATATTATTTTATTTNTTAGAAACATTTTAAATTATGAAAAAATAAAAATTTAAAAAACTAATTTGACTGATTTTATCAGACTTTTATCAGACTAATTCAGATTTTATCAAAATTTTTTTTGTCATTAAGTAAATTTAATTTAAATTACATTTAATGACATTAAGAAAAATTTAAGTAAAAGTTTAATTATAATTATTATATATTACAATTAAATTATAATAATCACTATTTATTACTATCGACTACAATGCCATCTCTTGACGAAAATTTTCATTAAAAAACGTGCACAGGCATGAAAATTAAATATTTTAATAAGGTTTTACTTGTCACATTTAAAATTTTTAAAAATTATTTCGAGTAATTAATTTAACAATTTAAAGGAAAGCGTTTTTATCGTCATAAGACATTAAATGAGAGAATTTTTGAAAAATTTAATTAGGAAAAAAAAACTAAAATTAAGTCTAAGTCTCTCTTTCTCTGTGTATAGTTTTGCCTACAGAAAAATATTCTAAAAATGTAAATATTTACATTTTGTATATACGATTTCGTTTAAAAACAAATACTAAAAAATTCAATATTATAGAAAAATTTTTATATAATCTATACAAGTTATAACCTCTAAGAAGTTGAATTTTTACAGGTTATAACTTATATGGATTATATACAAATATATATTCTCAAATGCAAGTTTTTGAGAATCTGTATGTAGATTTACACACAGATTTATACATAATTTATATAGTATATATAAGTTTACACTCAAAAAGATTTTAAAAATGAAATTTTTTAGAATATATTCGATTAAACTTAGTAAATTTTTTCAGCATCACTTATTTATTATTATATACAAATCAATAAGAGTTTTATTCATTTTATTAATATATTATATTTATAATTTCATTTATTGTTGTTTTTATTTCTAATCATTTTCTCATCTTTTATTGCATTCAGTCCTTCAATGTTCAACGTGCCAAGAATGTGACTGTCTCGAAAGTTGTCATTAGGAAGAACAAAGATGCGATCACACGCATCGTTACCATGGTAACCATCATCTTTTACCCAGCAGGTGTCATCCAAAAACTACATACACAGCTTTTTTTGATTTGTCATTTGAATTTCTTATAAAAATACGAAAGAATTATCTATAGAATTACTTAATGATGATGTCCTTTTCTTAATATTTTTTTAAGAAAAAGTTTAAAAAAATAATTTTAATACCTTCTTAAACACATTCTTATAGTTAAATTTTAGTTAAAGAAAAAAATGATAAAAAATGTTTTTTCTAAAAAATAAGCCCGAAAAGAAATTTGAGAGATTTATAAAATAATTACAATTCTGCTTATTTAATTACTCAATAATTTTATTATATATAAAAATTTTTTGGGATTATTAAAACTTCACTAATTTATTAAATTAATAGATTTAATTAAGTAAATTTTTTTGATTTTCTAAAAAAAGTAATAGAAATTGCTACTTCTTATCAACAGATGGTGGCATGGTCTTGATGAGTTATAATCCCACTGTTTAAGAATTTATAATTAAAAATTTTATAGTTATTAACTTAAAAATTAATGATTAATTTCCTAAAAAATGGATATTAAACTTTAATAATTATTATCTCTAAAATTTTTTCGAAATTTTTAATTGAGTAAGAAAGGCAGGAAGTCAACAGGTAATCTTTTATTATCGATTTATTACTGATATGTAATAAAATTCCTATTGAAACTCAAAAATTTCCGATTTTTTAAAAAATGTTTAACTGATGTTTTTAGATTAAATAACTTGGTAAAATTCGACTCAGTATAATCTAGCGTGTAACTAATGGTTCAATATTTGGAAAAATCCATCAACACCAGCAAACAGTTTGCGTTAGTTTCTAAATGTCAGACATTTATACCAGTTTTTGGAGGAAAATTACATATTTTTAGATGTCTTGAAATGGTTGGATGATCCTTAGCAACTAGCTTATTTATTCTAAAAAGTTCTAAAAAATTTTTTTTGAATTCTTACCAAAACATAAGTAAATATAAGTAATACGTAGCAAAATATATTACTCCCATTGATGTAGGTAATTTATCAAATTACATTCTAAAAAATTAATTTTGTGTGTTTTTTACTTAAATTTCTTTTCATGAAAATATCAAATTTAATAATATGCCACATTTTAATAAAGTTATATTTAAATTTTTTAAGAAATAAATAGAAGATTAAAGCAATTTCAATGTTAAATACCAAATGAAAATTTTTGTAGAATTCTAAAACATTTAAATGTAAAAACAAAAAATAACTTTGTGTGAAATAAGTTATTTAAATGGCCACATTTATATATTTTTAGAGATTTTTTTATTAAATGAATTATATTAAATTTAAATATCAAAATCAATATTTAAATATTCTCTTTTAACCTTTTAAATGACGAATTTAAAATTTAAAAAATTTCAGCAACGAGTTGCTTAACTTTCCCGGCAACATTTGGTTGGTTGCATCATCTGTTATGATATTTTATTAAAACAACTTTTTATATTTTTAATTATTATAAAATGGCAGATCGCTTAATTTTGAACGTAGAAATGGTTTTATAAAAATTCTAAATGCTAAATTGTAATAACAAGTAAATTCGTCATTAACACCAATCCTATAGGAGATACACACGATCCCTCTTATCTTTCTACTCCCTCAACCTTTAATCACCAAAATTTAACAGTATTAATTTCCCTAATAACCAAACCTCCCTGCAAAATTTCAGAAAATTTCGATCAAAAGCACAGGAGTTATTAAGCCACAAAGAGAGTGGACAAAATCGTGCCTCCCACACACATACATTAACATCCAAACATACAGAATTTACACCCAAATTTTTTTGCATTCCTCAAAATTTCAAGGTCCAGAGTCCAAAAATTTAAAAATCTGGAGGGTCATTTTTTGATCGATTGCCATACTTTTCCTCTGTTATACTGTTATATATAACAGCCGGGAAAGTAATAATAATAATTAATTAATTAATTAAAAATATTGTGAATTCATTTTAAAAACTTTCTTAGATATTTTAAAAATTTATAATGATTTTTATTAATTACAAATTGTACAAATTAGACTTTATATATATATATATATTATAAAATTGAAAACGATAAATATAAATTTTTATAATGAAAGAAATAAAAGTATTAGGAATTATTTTTTTATAAACTCTTTGATATTTTATATTTTCTCAATGATAAAATATTAACCATTTCAATCAAATTTCTCAAAATATATGACACTTTATATCATTTAATCTTCTAAATAAGCTTCTAATCTTCTAAAATTTGCACTTGGGATTCAAAAAATACGAAATAAAAGAAGAATAATCAAAAGTTATTCGAATATATTCACATCACTTCGATAACTTTGATCATAAAAATATATTACCCATGCCTCATCCGACACTTTTTTATATTTCTTGAATTCAAAAAAACAAATCGATTTTGTAGTAAACATAAATATAAAAAGAATATATTTTTTGTAGATAAAAGTTTATGTTAACGACTAAACTCTTCCTATTTTAAGAACATTTCGAATGAGTTGCAACTTGATAATTACGAGAATGAATAATAAATTGTAACAACGTGTAAAATTAAATAATGAGCAATAAGAGAGTTAAAACATTTGTAATTATATTAACAATTCACACGAGGCTCACTATTTATAGAATATCTCTTATTTAATCTAAAAATTGCACATTTTATATAAAATATTAATCCATTTCAATTTTTTTTAAATAATGTAATTGTAAGGTACAATTACTTTGTATATTTGCAAGGAATAATTTTTGAATATTCACAGCTGTTTTGAATAATTGCAAAAATAAAAAATCTATTTTGAATATTTAAAAACTAATGATAAAAAATTAAATTTTTATACATTACAATGCATAAAATTAATTTATTAGATGTTATAATAATTTTATTTCTTACCAAAAACACGAAAAGTATTAAAAAATAATAAAAAAACAAGCGGCAAATAAATAAATAAAATTCCTTTTACTCTTACGTGATAAAGGTTCGAATACATTGATTGGATGCTCATAAAATTTATATGGTTTTTCTACTACTCTAGAATGGTTTGTATATTCTCTCGAGATACAAAGCATAAAAATTTCTTCCTTCTTCCCTATATAAATAAACCCTANGGGGGGGGTTATTTTTTGATCGATTGCCATACTTTTCCTCTGTTATACTGTTATATATAACAGCCGGGAAAGTAATAATAATAATTAATTAATTAATTAAAAATATTGTGAATTCATTTTAAAAACTTTCTTAGATATTTTAAAAATTTATAATGATTTTTATTAATTACAAATTGTACAAATTAGACTTTATATATATATATATATTATAAAATTGAAAACGATAAATATAAATTTTTATAATGAAAGAAATAAAAGTATTAGGAATTATTTTTTTATAAACTCTTTGATATTTTATATTTTCTCAATGATAAAATATTAACCATTTCAATCAAATTTCTCAAAATATGTGACACTTTATATCATTTAATCTTCTAAATAAGCTTCTAATCTTCTAAAATTTGCACTTGGGATTCAAAAAATACGAAATAAAAGAAGAATAATCAAAAGTTATTCGAATATATTCACATCACTTCGATAACTTTGATCATAAAAATATATTACCCATGCCTCATCCGACACTTTTTTATATTTCTTGAATTCAAAAAAACAAATCGATTTTGTAGTAAACATAAATATAAAAAGAATATATTTTTTGTAGATAAAAGTTTATGTTAACGACTAAACTCTTCCTATTTTAAGAACATTTCGAATGAGTTGCAACTTGATAATTACGAGAATGAATAATAAATTGTAACAACGTGTAAAATTAAATAATGAGCAATAAGAGAGTTAAAACATTTGTAATTATATTAACAATTCACACGAGGCTCACTATTTATAGAATATCTCTTATTTAATCTAAAAATTGCACATTTTATATAAAATATTAATCCATTTCAATTTTTTTTTAAATAATGTAATTGTAAGGTACAATTACTTTGTATATTTGCAAGGAATAATTTTTGAATATTCACAGCTGTTTTGAATAATTGCAAAAATAAAAAATCTATTTTGAATATTTAAAAACTAATGATAAAAAAATTAAATTTTTATACATTACAATGCATAAAATTAATTTATTAGATGTTATAATAATTTTATTTCTTACCAAAAACACGAAAAGTATTAAAAAATAATAAAAAAACAAGCGGCAAATAAATAAATAAAATTCCTTTTACTCTTACGTGATAAAGGTTCGAATACATTGATTGGATGCTCATAAAATTTATATGGTTTTTCTACTACTCTAGAATGGTTTGTATATTCTCTCGAGATACAAAGCATAAAAATTTCTTCCTTCTTCCCTATATAAATAAACCCTACATTCAAAAATTATGATTAAATTCCTATTCACCAGTGTATAAAAGGGTTAACTATATTATGTTTATTTCTAAATATTTAAAATTAATTATTTAAATAGAGAAATAAATAAACTGTTTAAAGAGAAGAAATTTTTTAAAATTTACTTTTTAAAAACATAAACTTCAAAAAACTACTCTTTCAAATCGTTTGTGTCACAATTGTCACTTCTCTATAGTCCTTCCTTACATATAGTTGCAAGTACGTTTATAAAATTCTTTTTTTGAAAGACTAAGAAAAGTTTTTAGAAGTAAAAATTAGATTTTCAGATAAATAAATACATAAAACAATTTTTCTAAAAAATTAAAATAAAATATTTATGAAAGTTAATAAAAGAGAAAATAATTATTTAATATTTTATTGCTCAGAAATGAGGTAAAATCTGATAAATAAATTAATTAAATTTGATAATTTTATAGTATTTGACGAATTTATTTATCGTTGAAGCTGTATATAATTAGAATATCCGTTCATTATGTACAGAATATAAAAGAATATACAATAATTCTTCCACAAGTATGTAGATTACATAATACATCTGACTAAAATCTGAAAAAGTTAAATTTAAATATCTAAATGTAAAATTTTTCTAAAATGTCTCGTAATTACACAATTAATAATGTATGAAACAGAATTTTGCCTCATAATCTATGATTACAGTAAATATTATAAATATACATTCCCAAAGAATATAAAATAATGTTTTCACTAGAATGCAAGCAGCTTGATATAACTTATTAAAAGCTTAAAAAACTAATACTGTATATACTTTTACTAAAGAATTTAGTGGTTACTCACTCCAATAAGTATGAGGCACAGAAACATTTATATAGCTAACACAATATCTATATAAATATATATATAGCTAATATCTAAATACTATATTATGTTAGTTATATCGAAATTTTTAAGCCTCATGCTTTACAAATTAAATAATTACTACATTTTTTAAGGGGAAAAACATATATTTAAACTTTTAAATTTAGATTTTAAATGAGGTATAATGATGAAAGAATTGGTCTTTATAAAATAAAAATACAGAATAAATATGGATTAAATTAGATTGATCAAGATCATAATGTAAAAATAGAAGGTCTAATTTAATTCTTACTTTAAGCAAATACGAATACATAATTAAGAAAATTTGTTTAAGTTTATTAATTGTGTAACACAACCTTCAGCCATTTTTATCAAATAAAACACTTCATTAAAATAGTATAAACCTCAAAATTCCAAAAAATTCTGCACGACTTTGTTAGAAAGCATTAACAATGCTAATGACACTAATTTAAAACTTTGGATCTCCTTCGTCTTGGGATTGCTTTTTAGCATAAATTTTTAATTACCAAGCTATATATAGACAAGTAAATCAACAAATGCAAAGATATTTATATGAACAAATCTACTTTAAATACTTTTATTCAGTCAGTAGATAAGAACAATTAAAATTCCTTGCACGTATAGTTTTATATTATTGTTAGTTCATTAAGTTAAGAATTCATATTAATTCTATTCAGCTAACAATCTTAATAATTGTTTGTGAACCGGAAGCGAAAGTAAATACACAGTTTTGATGGTTACTAGATTTGTAAATTAAACAGTAATCGAGGGAATACATTAGGAGAAGTACAGGAATTTGCTACCATTTAGTGAATTCATCACGTGTAAGCTTCATCATTTCTCAGTTTATTATTTTTTTAATTTTAAATTAGTTTAAATGTAATAATTACTAATTAATTAATTATAATTATTTCACACAGAATCCTCACTTTAAAATATATTTAAATTACAGAAATTCCGCCTGGAAAATCGATTTTATGTATATTAAGACAATAAAATTTAATTTCAAATACTGTGTAATTAACGTAATAGTATATTATTAAATGCGTTTAAATATTTTGAAAAAAAATGTCGTATGATTTTTTAATTAATTTTTTTAGATTTAAAAAAATTTTTAGAATTTTTTTTAGAAAGATCCGTTTCGTACCATCGCACACAAAATACATGGAGAGTGTCAAATATTTTTCTTTTGGTGTAGTTATATTCATGTTTGTAGTGATTTTAGCAACTCGATAAAACTTTAACTCTGTGACATCATAGAAAATAACACACAAAATATTGATTTTTGGTACTGAGAATGCGCACCTTTCGCACCATCCCGTACGCCAGAGAATATAAAGAGCAAACCCAACTGTATTCGAATGTGTTGCTTTTGATAGTTTAGGTATCAGTGACAAAATTTCTCATTGACAAAACATCGTTTCTCATAGAGGAAGACCGTCAAGTCATTCAAGTAAGTATATTTGTGTATGTAACTAATGAATCAACAGGCAATTTTTATGATTTTAAAGCGTAACATCTGGTCCTAATTTACTTTCTATCCTACAAGAGATAGACTATTTTGTATTTTACATATACTTCTCTATTTTTATATATAAATTATTTTTAAAAAATTACATTTTAANTATAGAGAATAAATTATTCAAGAAAAGTAGGAAATTGATATTTATGATAAATTTGTAAAGAATATGCCAAAGAAGAAAAAAAAATTAATAAATTGCTAAAACATAAAATTACAAACCTGGTTAACACTTATTTATTAGATAAGATGATATTCCAAGTCGTTTTCTTTGATGAAAAGATGCCGAAGCCGCCTTTGATGATTTGTAATCATGATACAAGGAAGAGGATAATAATCAAACCAGCGGGAGATCCCGATATTTGGTCTTCTTCTAATCATCTAGATATAATACTACAACAACACGTCATATACAGTTTAAGAAAAGACATAAAAACAAATTAATTTGCGTAAATAAATAGTTAATTATAGCATATTTTTATTTAAAGCCTTAAAGCTTTAAAGTGTTCTATAAACTGAAGTTAACTTTGATCTTCATACTCACTTACAAAAGCCTCATTGAATGCCTCTTGTGTACATTCCTTACCCCTTTATTGCCTTTGGGATCTTGGTGTTTGCTTTCTAACTTCGTCTTGTAAACAAGAATTTTACTCAAAGAATACTTAAATAATTCACTTTTTTCCCCAAGATAACTTAAAGTTTATATTCTTTTAACGTTTTTAATGTTTTATTTTTCTACACACATATTTGTGTTTTTTATATATGTTTTTTTTATTAAAAACAAGAACAAAAGATGTTTAACACTTCATTTACGAGATAGAAATAAAATTTAGATAATTTCTTTTTTGTATATTTGACATAAAATAAACTTGCAACGTCTTGAAAATTCTAAAATATTTAATTTTATATATATTTCTGTAAGTATAAATATAAATTCTCGAATGGGCTTATTAAACAGTATAAAACACGGTAAATCATTAAATTTGAGATAAACATATGAAAAAATCATTACTCTAAACTGGTAAAGAGTTCTTATCCTTAGTTCTGTAATTTAATTTTCATCGTTTTTTAGAAAATTTCATTTCAAATATTTTACTATTAATCAAAAAAAATTCCTAAATACAACAAAAATATACTTAAAATTTCAAATAAAAAGAACATTTTTTATTGTAATAGTTATTAAATTAGCATATAATTTGCAAGCTTTCAATATAGAAAATGTGCAGTTTTAGATTCTAAAAATTCTCTATTAAATTACTTTTCTAAAAAAATTCACAACGTGACAAAGTTTGTATCGTGTTTGGCACACAGATTGTCAAATTTAACGAGTAAATTTCTGAAAGTTTAGTTGAAAAAAGTAATTTTTTTAGACTGAATACAATAAAATAACTTTATATGTTTCAATAGAGATTAAATAATTCGTTTTTTTGAAAGTAACCACAAAAAATCACAAATTCTCGATAGTTTAACAACAGCGCCCACGTAATTTAATTCTTTAGAATTAAATTCTACAAATTCTAAAAAAACTCATATCTTAGCTGTTTTTTGAATTTAATAAAGTGATAAATTGTTTTTTTAGATAAAGGTTTAATTTAGAAAGCGAGAGAAAGACGATTCTTTTGCTTTCACTCTTGGCTTTGTTATCATTAATTACGTTCTTATTACGTGTTTTTTTTGGAACATTATCATTAAGGATAAACGACGTTCGAGAATTGATTCAAAATAATAAACAACTTTATCAAAATGAATTCTTTATTATGAAAGAACTCTTTTATCTATTCAACTGGCTAATCCTAAATTTAAATATTCATCTTTAGATGTAAGTCATTCATTCATTTTAATCACTCTGCTACGTTGCTTACAAAAGTATGAATGGTTCGCAATTTAATATCTTTATTTAAGTAAAAAAATATGTGTATATATATATATAAAATTCATGAATAAAAAAATCATTTTCTTATTCATTTTCTTGTAAAATTTCTAAAAAGAAATAATTTACATATGTTTTATTACTTACAAATTTTCTGTTTCCGATGTTATTGCTTAAAATCTTCATCAATTATTCACTCTATTTCTTTTTTTTATTTAGAAAATAACACAATTATGAGTAAATTTTAATGCGTGATTTTATTAGATTTTTATAAGGAAAAACATCTAAAAATTATTACAGTAATAAAACAAAAATAAAAATTCTTTTTGGATTTTGATTTCTCCGACTCTTATTTCAGATACGAAAAACGGGGGGAATAAAAGGGGTTTTAGATGTTAATACGTTTCTTTAAGAAGTCTTGTGATTAATTTTTTGGAAAGAGTTAAGATTTTTCCAAAACATTAATCTAAAATTTATAAAAATTTTTATGTCATACTTCTGTTTCAGGTATTGTTTCATAAATTATTCACTCGGTTTTTTAGAAAATAACACAGTTATGAGTATAGTTAATACTAGATTTTATTAGATTTTTAGAAGAGTTTTAAAAAAACATGTAAATATTATTACAGTAGAAAAATAAAAATAACATTTTTAAATATGTTTCCTCCAAGAAACGATTATTAGATACGAACAATTCGAAACTGTAATAAAAATGTTTTTGGATATTAAATAATAAGAGAATGTTTAGATTAATTTAGTGGAAAAATTTTTAAAAGTTTTAAAAAATTAATCTAAAACGTTTAGAAATTTTACACGTCTCACAATATTTACGTTTCGGTATCATTATTTTAAATCATGAATTATTCACTTAGTTTTTTTTGAGAAAATAATACAGTTATGAATAAAATTAATACAGAGATAGGAAAAAAATCTAAAAATTCATACAGTAATAAAATAAAAATAATGTTTTTGAATATGTTTCCTTTGAGAAACAGTTATTGTAGATACGGGAATTCGAAACAGCAATGCACTTTTACACGAATATAAGGTCATTTTTAGATTAATTTTTTGGAAGTTTTCCGAAAAAAATCAACCTACAATTTTTTGAAATTTTACATATTTACTTGGTTTTTATAAATAATATTTATGAGTAAAATTAAAATAAGAAATTAGATTTTCAGAAAAGTGAAAAATATCTAAAAAATTATTACAATAATAAAATCAAAATAGCGTTTTTTGGTACAATTCTTCGAAAAACAATTCAATGAATATGAAAAATTCGAAAGAATAAAAGGATTTTTTGGATTTTGAAGAATAAGAGAATTTTTGAGGATTTTTTTAATTAGACATTTTTAATGTAATAACGCGATAATATTAACTAAAAACTTTAATTTTTTTTCTACGTGAAGTACAATTCGTAAATAAAAAGTTTCAAGTGAGTTTTAATTTTTATAAATCTAAAATATGAATTTTTATAAATCTAAAATATGAAAAAAGAATAAATATTCATTTATTAAAATTAAATCCTAAATGAATATTTATTCTTAAATTATATATAATATTCTTGCACTAATTTACAGTATTCTTTAATTTAAAAAAATTGATTTTAAAGCGTGTAAGGTCAGAGGTTATAATGACACTTTCTGAAACATTTGAGTTTAATTAGTTAAAAATTATTAAGTTATTTCTTTCTAAAAATATAAATTACATTAAGAAAATCGTTAAATATAAAATTCTTTTTGATCAATCGAAGCGATAGATAATTGTTAGAAATTGGATTTTTTAGATGTTGGAGAGACAAGTCTTTAACGATAAAATCCACTTAATTGTATGACACAAAATGCTTTTGATCTATTAAGAAACTAAAAAAATTACTAAAAATGCATAAACTTTTTGGAAATAATCTCATAAAGATTCGATAATTGCTTTAAAGTTAAACCAAAGTAAATTTATAAATAATAAATGTTTAGCACCTAAGAAATCTTAATAAATATAAGCTTTAAATCGATTAAATATTAAAGATTTTTTTAGAAGTTTGTGTTATAGTTTCCAACAAACTCGTACTATTAATTTCTTTCATAGACGGATGTTAACTTACACCATTACTTCAAGATAATGCATTTTGCATGTTAAAAGTGCGTTTTTTTGGATGAAGATTGATCATTTAACATATTTATTTGGCTTTGTTTGATAAAGTTTGAATTATAATTTTTTTCGAATATTTAATTAAACCTGTCAGAAAATCTTTGACCTTTGTAAAAAATTAAATATTGAATAAATGATTCGTTACATGTGATACATGTGCATGACATGAACATATTACGTGTACACGAGATGATAAGTGATGGTATTAACATAAAATTTAAAAGATATTAAACATAGTTTTATATCTTTCATTATTCAAAAAGATCTGATTGTCATCTTCAGATGTTTTTGAAAAATTTATATAATGTGACACTTATTTATAGATTCTAAAACTTTTGCAACAAATCAAAAAACAATTTTCGAGGATACTTATGAAAATTCTGAAAATTTGCAGCAATTCAAAATACAATTTTGAGGATACTTACGTAGAGTTTCTAAGAAATTCGTAGCAATTCGAGAAACACTTTTTCGAGAATACTTATTTACAGATTCAAAAAAAGAAAAAAAAATGAAATTCGAAGCAATTCAAAATACAATTTTTCTGGAATATTTAGTTACAGATTCCAAAAAATTCGTAACAAGATCCTTATGCATTCCAAAAAATTTATAGCAATTTAAAAAACAATTTTTCGAGAACACTTACGTACAGATTGTAAAGTCGTAGCAGTTCAAAAAACAATTTATCGAGGATTTAGTAAGCGAGAAAGCGATTTGTTAAGAATGTTGTTTAACAAATTTCACTTTAGTGTTATTTAAATTAGAAATTTAACATTTTAGATGGATAGAGAGAGATTTATTGGATGTTATAACGTTTCTAGACACTTTCAATATCTGCTTTTTGAAAATTCAGCAATTTCCACTCGAGGATTTTTCTCTCCTATTTCATTTATTTCCTCTTAGATTCCAATAAATTTTTGATTTCGAAATGACGTTTCGCTTTTCCAAGAAATTATATTTACATATACAACATCTAAATAAATTTCCCAATCAAATAACTTGGCTGATCAAATAACTTTGACATATTTCTAATCATTCGACACTAACGAAACAATAAATTAAACTTTGTAAAGAGATCCGAACCCGCGACTTAACCGTATAATATAAGCTAGGATCTTACATTTCTAGAAGTTATTAGAATTATTTTTATTAATTTCTGTGATAAGATTTTATGATTTGATTAAATTTTTTAGAAATTTAGAAATTTTCTACATGGATAAACTCTGAATGCGACTTTGTTTACTCAAAACTTTTTGTTTCTTTTAAAATATTCGCAAAGGACCTGTATCTCTAGGTTTCATGTCTTGGTTTTTTTTTACTTTTCTAATTAATTTTTTTTTATAAATTTATCGATTTTTTAGCTGCGTAAGCCTTAAATGCGATCTTATTCGCAAAGAACATTACGATTACATTTGCATGTTTTTTAAACTACCCGCGAAAGACCAGTTTCTTCTTTTTTATTTCTTATCCTTTTATTTTTAAATCATGTTTTTGAATTGTAAATTTTCAGTCTTTCACTTTAACAAAAATTTAACAAATTCCAAAAAAATAAATCATAAAATTGTAGAGAAACTGAGTAAATGTAACACTCGATTGTTTTTCAGGAAAATTTTAAAAGAAAAAAATTAATCAAAACTAAATACAGTATTTTAAAATTTATTTATTTATTTACTGTATATCACAAGACATTCTTAACTTAATTTATACATTAGTAATATAAGT
This sequence comes from Centruroides sculpturatus, assembly GCF_000671375.1. Taxonomy (NCBI): domain Eukaryota; kingdom Metazoa; phylum Arthropoda; class Arachnida; order Scorpiones; family Buthidae; genus Centruroides; species Centruroides sculpturatus. The sequence continues at coordinate 370,815 of NW_019384857.1, forward strand.
AATTTCAAATTAAAGATAAAAGTTACTTTTATGGCATTTATTTATATATAAGTGCACATACGAAAGTTACGAAAACTTAACTTTTACCAAATATAACCAGGGCTGTGGAGTCGGAGTTGGAGTCGTGGAGTTTTGATGTTTTAGCCGGAGTCGGAGTCGGATTGTAAGGAAAAGTCGGAGTCGGAGTCGGTAAATTTTTACGCGACTCCACAGCCCTGAATATAACACTAAAAACTGTTAAATTTTTTAGAAAATAAAAACAGCTTCAAAAAATTTAATAATTTTTTAGAATCAACATTTTATATTTTTTATAATAAAAGAAATATTTTGATTCTATTTTCATTATTTTGTCTTTTATAGTCTTAAATCTGCTTTACTCTATCTAATCTATGTTAAACAATTGGGAAAATAAAAGAATATTTACACCACTGTTTAATGGCAATTTATTACTTAGAAAAATAAAGTTATTTTATTGCTTAAATTTTTTATTATACTGATCTAGACTAGTTTAATAGACATCAGCAAGTAATAAATCAAGTAAAGTTAGTGATAAAGTAATAAAATAGTGAACTGCTACGATATTTGGAGCTATAAGTTAGGAATATTATACAAAAATAAAGAACATTTTTACCAATAAAAGGTAAAATACAAATCTTTATTTAAAAATGTAATTATTTTAAAAACCTTTTCAAAAGAATTAAAATTTTTAGAGAGTTTTTAAAGCTACAAAGCTTGTAAGTCATAGCACAATTTACGTGTGCGTTATATATGAAGACAAACTACAACTTATAAATGTAAATAAAAATCTACAAATCATCTAAAAATTAAAATATTTTATTTAATGCTTATAAAGAGAACGATTTGTTTTTTAGATACAGAAAAATTTAAGATTCAAAAAGTTACAAGTATAATTGCTCTAAAAAATTAATTATAGATAAATATGCTTTGTTTTACACTCGAAAAACATTTTTTGAAGTTGACTTATTTAGATTTTTGACGGAATTAAGCACGCTTGATTAAACTGATATAAAACATATATTTTTATAGACGATATAAATCTATTTAATGATATAAAAATCATGTTTTTATATACAGAAAATAGATTTAAAATTAAAAAAAAATACGTTTTTAAGTGAAAATTTAGGTTTTGATAATATAGTTTTTAAAATTGTTTTATTGCTTTATTTATTCAACATCCGATACGTGAATTTAGTTCATCATTTACATTTACTTAATTAGAATATATCAAAAAAACATTTTTTAAATATTTTTTGGCGAATTTCCAACTCTCCTCATCGGTTTTTATAGAATTAAATTTAAAAAAAAATGTAAAATATTCTTTGCATAAAATTTAACTTAATCCTGCGAGAATTAATTTAGAAATATTTCATTTATCTTTAGTATAATCGAGTTTTCTTTTTAATGTAATCAATTTTAGTTAGGTTTTAGTTGAAAATTATTTTAAAAAACAAATAAAGTTTAAATGTGTTAAAAACGTTTTATTGGTAATTGTCTTCATTTTTTTATTTTTTCCTCGAGCAATTAGTTAGAGGAAATCTGTAAAGACCATGGCTTAACACCATGATTATCGATGGTTTTATTAGATAAAGTTTCTAAATCTGTTACTTGCTAATTGAATTTTTTTTAGAAAGAATACAAGATAATAAGATTTTGTTTATTCACATCCTCAGTTTTTCCTCAATTAACCACATCTGATGAGTTGCATCCAACACGTAACATAGTCGATGTTAATGAGAGTTGTTAGTGGGTCGATACAACTTTCAACACTTTAACTACTTTAAAAATTAAAAATTTAGATAAATGATTAAGTATGAAAGATAAAATTTCATTTATTTTCAGCTAAAGATATGAATTGCGTTTCGATCCTGGTCATTTTTGGATTGGTTCTCTTGGCTGATGCCATTCTAGCAAGTCCATATACACCGACCGGTAATGTATATTGGATTATTTATCGTCGCTCACAGGAAAAAAATCATTAAAAAAATAAAAAAAATACACTTATTTGTCTTTTTAGATGATGAAGCGGTAGAAGATTACAGCGATCGATTGGAAAATTTGATTTTGAATGCAGAAAAGTAAGTATGGATCCATTTTCAAAGAAGTCTACTTTATCTTGAAAACCTGTAATCAAAGATGAGTATCGATAAAGCTAAAGTTCTCTGCAACCTATCATTTACAAAAGCAAATCGATTATCTAAAATAAATCTTTCTTTATTATTTTACCAGTTTTTTATGTATTTTTGATATTATTTTTGCAGACGAAATTGTATTCGAAGAGGCAAATCGTGCGATAACAAACCCAACGGATGCTGCGAAAACTCATCGTGTCGTTGCAATTTGTGGGGTACCAATTGCCGTTGCCAAAGAGCAGGCCTCTTCCAACGATGGGGTAAATAAGCCAGCGTACTTTTGTGTCTGTCAACCAGTATACAAGATACATGTCTATCCATAAAGCATTTTAGAAGATCGTTTAATATCGGATATATATATAATATATATATATACATATGTATATGTAATTATTGTTAAAAATTGTTCCGAAAATGTTACTCATGTTTAAAAACGTTAAAAAATCAAAAACATTTACTTTTCCTTTAAAATATTTTCCTAAACAATATTGTACAACGATGTAGAATTAGATATTCCACATGTTAATAAACAAAATGTAATAAAATAGTATTATTTTTTCCTCATATTTTAAGTAGTAAAGCAATTATTTTCTGTAAAATCTCTATAATTTTAATATAAAAATAATAGAAGATATAATAAATCAATTTTGTTCAATTAATTGTTTAAATTAAACAATAAAGTTCACATTTAAAATGGCCTCGTTTCATTTATTTTGTAATAATGACGTCCCATAAAGTCACAACATCGTAATACAAGACGTCGACAATTTTTGCTGTCCTGTGATTCGTCCACGATTTTCGGATTATATAATGACGTCACTTCTTTACGTGAATATCATAATTCGTGACGTCAGATATTTTTGCTTCATANCAGTATACAAGATACATGTCTATCCATAAAGCATTTTAGAAGATCGTTTAATATCGGATATATATATAATATATATATATACATATGTATATGTAATTATTGTTAAAAATTGTTCCGAAAATGTTACTCATGTTTAAAAACGTTAAAAAATCAAAAACATTTACTTTTCCTTTAAAATATTTTCCTAAACAATATTGTACAACGATGTAGAATTAGATATTCCACATGTTAATAAACAAAATGTAATAAAATAGTATTATTTTTTCCTCATATTTTAAGTAGTAAAGCAATTATTTTCTGTAAAATCTCTATAATTTTAATATAAAAATAATAGAAGATATAATAAATCAATTTTGTTCAATTAATTGTTTAAATTAAACAATAAAGTTCACATTTAAAATGGCCTCGTTTCATTTATTTTGTAATAATGACGTCCCATAAAGTCACAACATCGTAATACAAGACGTCGACAATTTTTGCTGTCCTGTGATTCGTCCACGATTTTCGGATTATATAATGACGTCACTTCTTTACGTGAATATCATAATTCGTGACGTCAGATATTTTTGCTTCATATAATCAGGACCTTCATGAGATAGATTTGGCCTCAATTTAACATTATTCGGGGCTACTTTTTCTATTATATAAACTATAATAAAAGTTGTTTTCTGATATCATAACCATAAGCGGGTCATTTTATTTAAAATTGTCAAAATTATGAAAATCTAGTGAAAGTTATAAAGATTGCAATAATATATTACTTAAGTCTTCCAGCTCCATTAGGGCTCAGTTAATTGGGCCATCTCAGTGATTTTACGTATAATGACGTCTCTAAAACGTCATTCCTTTCTTAGATAAGTTAATTCGTGATGTCAGCGATTTTTGTTTTGTTGTATTATTAATACGTCAGCGATTTCTGTTTCTTATAGTGACGTCTGTACAACATCATTTCCTTTAGTGAATATCAAAATCCGTGACGTCGGCAATTTTTGTGTTCGTACATTATAGATACAGGAAATATCCCGGAATTTCCGCTGTTTGACGTGAAATTAATTTTAAAAATAGGAACATAAATAAAACGTTGAATAATAAATTGCTCTTGTAATGAACGAATATAAAATAAAAAACCGTTTTCTTCCATTTATTATTTCAATTTTCTTGTATAAATACAAGCAATTATTTACATTCTAGATCAGTACTTCTCAACCTTTTAGCAATCCAGAAAATTACGTATATGATAAACAATTGTAAATAGATCGCGACACAAGACATTCTTAACTTAATTTATACATTAGTAATATAAGTAATTTCAAATTAAAGATAAAAGTTACTTTTATGGCATTTATTTATATATAAGTGCACATACGAAAGTTACGAAAACTTAACTTTTACCAAATATAACCAGGGCTGTGGAGTCGGAGTTGGAGTCGTGGAGTTTTGATGTTTTAGCCGGAGTCGGAGTCGGATTGTAAGGAAAAGTCGGAGTCGGAGTCGGTAAATTTTTACGCGACTCCACAGCCCTGAATATAACACTAAAAACTGTTAAATTTTTTAGAAAATAAAAACAGCTTCAAAAAATTTAATAATTTTTTAGAATCAACATTTTATATTTTTTATAATAAAAGAAATATTTTGATTCTATTTTCATTATTTTGTCTTTTATAGTCTTAAATCTGCTTTACTCTATCTAATCTATGTTAAACAATTGGGAAAATAAAAGAATATTTACACCACTGTTTAATGGCAATTTATTACTTAGAAAAATAAAGTTATTTTATTGCTTAAATTTTTTATTATACTGATCTAGACTAGTTTAATAGACATCAGCAAGTAATAAATCAAGTAAAGTTAGTGATAAAGTAATAAAATAGTGAACTGCTACGATATTTGGAGCTATAAGTTAGGAATATTATACAAAAATAAAGAACATTTTTACCAATAAAAGGTAAAATACAAATCTTTATTTAAAAATGTAATTATTTTAAAAACCTTTTCAAAAGAATTAAAATTTTTAGAGAGTTTTTAAAGCTACAAAGCTTGTAAGTCATAGCACAATTTACGTGTGCGTTATATATGAAGACAAACTACAACTTATAAATGTAAATAAAAATCTACAAATCATCTAAAAATTAAAATATTTTATTTAATGCTTATAAAGAGAACGATTTGTTTTTTAGATACAGAAAAATTTAAGATTCAAAAAGTTACAAGTATAATTGCTCTAAAAAATTAATTATAGATAAATATGCTTTGTTTTACACTCGAAAAACATTTTTTGAAGTTGACTTATTTAGATTTTTGACGGAATTAAGCACGCTTGATTAAACTGATATAAAACATATATTTTTATAGACGATATAAATCTATTTAATGATATAAAAATCATGTTTTTATATACAGAAAATAGATTTAAAATTAAAAAAAAATACGTTTTTAAGTGAAAATTTAGGTTTTGATAATATAGTTTTTAAAATTGTTTTATTGCTTTATTTATTCAACATCCGATACGTGAATTTAGTTCATCATTTACATTTACTTAATTAGAATATATCAAAAAAACATTTTTTAAATATTTTTTGGCGAATTTCCAACTCTCCTCATCGGTTTTTATAGAATTAAATTTAAAAAAAAATGTAAAATATTCTTTGCATAAAATTTAACTTAATCCTGCGAGAATTAATTTAGAAATATTTCATTTATCTTTAGTATAATCGAGTTTTCTTTTTAATGTAATCAATTTTAGTTAGGTTTTAGTTGAAAATTATTTTAAAAAACAAATAAAGTTTAAATGTGTTAAAAACGTTTTATTGGTAATTGTCTTCATTTTTTTATTTTTTCCTCGAGCAATTAGTTAGAGGAAATCTGTAAAGACCATGGCTTAACACCATGATTATCGATGGTTTTATTAGATAAAGTTTCTAAATCTGTTACTTGCTAATTGAATTTTTTTTAGAAAGAATACAAGATAATAAGATTTTGTTTATTCACATCCTCAGTTTTTCCTCAATTAACCACATCTGATGAGTTGCATCCAACACGTAACATAGTCGATGTTAATGAGAGTTGTTAGTGGGTCGATACAACTTTCAACACTTTAACTACTTTAAAAATTAAAAATTTAGATAAATGATTAAGTATGAAAGATAAAATTTCATTTATTTTCAGCTAAAGATATGAATTGCGTTTCGATCCTGGTCATTTTTGGATTGGTTCTCTTGGCTGATGCCATTCTAGCAAGTCCATATACACCGACCGGTAATGTATATTGGATTATTTATCGTCGCTCACAGGAAAAAAATCATTAAAAAAATAAAAAAAATACACTTATTTGTCTTTTTAGATGATGAAGCGGTAGAAGATTACAGCGATCGATTGGNAAACAGAAAACATTTAATATATTGTATGACAATATATTAAGTGTTTTCTGTATAAAGAAAATTCAGCAATGAGTTGCTTAACTTTCCCGGCAACATTTAGTAGTGCTGTCTGTTACAATATTTTATTTAAAAGAACTTTTCATATTTTTAACTATTATAATGTCAAAAAACTTAATATTGAGGGTAGGGATGGATTTTATAAAAAATTGTAAATGCTAATAACGAGTAAAATCGGCATTAATTAAATCAGACTCTACTAGAGATACACACGACTCTTTTTATTTCTCCAACCCCTCGACCTTTAACCACCAACATCTAATAGCATCAATCCCTCTAATACACAAACCTCCCTGCAAAATTTCAGAAATTTTCGACGAAAAGCACAGGAGTTATTAAGCTTCAAAGAGGGTGAACAAAATTGTCACACATACCCACACACTAACAACCATATATACAGGGGGGAAAAACATTTTTTGAATTTTTCGACGGTTCAAGGTGTCATAAGTACAAAAATGTAAAAGTCTTGGGGGTCATTTTTTAACCGATCGCCATACTTTCTTTCTGTTATATAGGCCTATAACAGACAGGAAAGTAAAAACTACAAAATAGTGCATTAGTATTTTGTAGTTTTCTTTCAAAAACTTTTTGTAGTTTCTAAAAAATACAATTTAATCCTAAAATACTCTTGATAAAATCATTCTAATAAAAGGACATTAATTAATTAACAGTGCAAAACAACAAATTAAATTATTATTAAAAACGCTAATAAAGTAACTGTTTTAACAAACATTTTGTGAATAGACAAAACGACAGAAGAATTAGTTACAAAATTTCAACTTTATAACTCGTACTCACTCTAAAAACTGCAGAAATTTAGCAGTTTTTGATATTAATTCAATGCAAATAAGTGTAGAATTCACTAAAAAAAACATCATAATTTTAAAAGATTTTAATTCTCTAGCTTACATTTTCAGTTTTAACTAAACATTGAGAACAGACAAACAGGCCGACAAAAGCTTCCTGAATTTTTTTTCTTATTAGCCTAATTAAAAATACATTTATTTTAATATTTTGTAAAAAAAATACACACG